>NC_049257.1:900000-1166834 GCF_011100685.1 Canis lupus familiaris
TTTTACATTTAAAAATAATAACTTTAAAAAATTGTAGTATTAATTAGCAGTACAGTAATTGTTGGTAGATACAGCCAAAAGAAACAAATGATCTTTGGGTCCTTAATCATTTTTTAGAGAGTATAGTTTGAGAGTTGCTATACTGTATATTGCAAATCTCTCTCTTTTTTTTTAAGATTTTATTTATTTATTCATGAGAGACACAGAGAGAGAGAGAGGCAGAGACAGGCAGAGGGAGAAGCAGGCTCCACGCAGGGAGCCCGATGTGGGACTCGATCATGGGTCTCCAGGATCACGCCCTGGGCCAAAGGCAGATGCTCAACCACTGAGTCCCCTGGGGATCCTGCAAGTATCTCAATAATATAAAGCTTCATTATTGTCTTTCAAAAAGTTATTCTAAAAATGGCAGCTATACAGGGCGATTACAAGGAGGGTCTTCGGACTAGTGATTTTACTGCCATTTGAAATAGTGCTATTTGGCGTAGTCCCTGGGGTAAATACACAGGAAAAAGAGGACACCACTGGGTTGCTATACCGTGAAAAGATGCAAATAAACCACAAAAACAGGAGAAATATTTTGTTTGCTTGAGGTCTAAAGTATCAGTCAACCTTTTCTTATTCTATGCATGCTAAGGTGCTAGTCTAAGGAGAACAATCAGGTTTTCACTTGCAGGATTTTGTTTCCTTTTCATACAACCCAGTGAAGTGGGTACTACTATCACCATTTTGTAGATTGTGAAAAACATGGCTCGTGGATGAAGCTGAAATCACATGGAGGGTGGGAAAGTTAAGACTCAGACTGGATATTCTCAGCACCACAGACCTTCCTATTTCTGTTGCATCACATTGCTATGAGAAAGATTTCTTTTTTTTTTTCCTCCTTAAGTTTCCAGCCACATCCAAGCAATGAGTAAAGCCTAGTATGTTTTAATTTTAAGTTATTTGTGAAATTAATGTATGCAAAAATTGAAGATAAATATAAAAGACAAGACAATTACCCATCTGTATTTGTTTTTACTAATAGTTACCATATATACTCCATTTATGTATGTCTATATTTCCACATATATATGCCATTTATATATATATATGTATAAATAATTAACATTTTAGGTATTATTAATATCCCTCTGTAACAGTTTTAGTTTCCTAAGTAGAATTTAATTGTATACTATACCATAATTTATTTACTAAAACCTTATTATTGGGGATCAGATACGTTTCCCACATTTAGCTATTGTAAATAATGTAGTGATAGATGCTCTTCAATCATAATTCAGAATATATCCAAAATTGCTTCCCCCCCAAATTAAAATTGTAATTATCGGTATGTGCCTCTGAATTGTACTGCAGAGATGTTTTAAATATTAATATAAATATATTCTAATATTTACTCTCAGTTTACTAGTGGAATAAATATTTTTGTTTGAATGTGATTTTTATCTGTTTTCATCACTAATATCACTTATGAGTTTTACATTGTTCCATATGATCATAGGCCTTTTGATGTTTTTTTCCATAGTTGAAATTTTTATTTATTTTTGGTTTTAGTTTCAAGTTTTTGCTTAAATTCAAGTGAACTAATATGCCATTAGTTTCAGGAGTAGAATTTAGTGATGCATCACTTACTGTAACACCCAGTGGTCATCCCAGCAACTACCCTGGTTAATGCCCATCATCCATTTAACCCATCTCTTGACCACCTCCCTCCATCAAGCCTCAGTTTGTTCTCTATAGTTATGGTTTACCTCTCTCTCTTTTTTTCTCCCGTATGTTCATCTGTTTCATTTTTTAAATTCCAGTTACGAGTGAAGTCACTTGGTATTTATCTTTCCCTGACTGACTTATTTCACTTAGCATAATACAATCTAGCTCTATCCACATTATTGCAAATGGTAAGATTTCATTCTTTTTTTTTTGTGAGTAATATTTCATTGCATATATATGCCACATCTTCTTTATTCATTCATCAGTTGATAATTTGACTATTGTTGATAATAGTGCTGTAAATATCATGCCCTTTCAAATCCATGTTTTTGTATCCTTTGGGTAAATACCTAGTAGTGCAATTGCTGGGTCATAGGGTACTTATATTTTTAACTTTTTGAGGAACCTCCATACTGTCTTCTAGAGTAGTTGCACCAGTTTGCATTCCCACCACCTTTCTCCGCATTCTCACCAGCATCTGTTGTTTCCTATGTTACAAATTTTAGCCATTCTGACAGGTATGAGGTGATAGCTCATTGTAGTTTTTATTTGTATTTCCCTGATGGTGAGTGATGTTGAGCATTTTTCATGTGTCTGTTAAACATCTGGATGTCTTTTTTGTAAAAATGTCTACTCATGTCTTTTGGATATTTATTAATGGATTATTTGTTTTTGGGGTGAATTTGACAAGTTCTTTATAGATTTTGGATACTAATCCTTCATCAGGTATATTATTTGCAAATACCTTCTCCCATTCCAAAGGTTGCCTTTTAGTGTTGTTGTCTCCTTCGTTGTGCAGAAATGTTTTTATCTTGATGAGGTCCCAGTACCTCATTTTTGCTTTTGTTTCTCTTTGCCTCCTGAGATGTGTCTAGTAGTTGCTATGACCAGCGTCAAAGAGGTTACTGCTTGTGTTGCTTTCTAGAATTTTGACGACTTCTGTCTCACATTTAGATCTTTCATCCATTTTGAATTTATTTGGGTGTAGGTGTAAGAAACAGGTCAGGCTTCATTCTTTGCACATGGCTGTCCAGGTTTCCCAACATCATTTGTTGAAGAGACTGTCTTTTTTCCATTGGATATACTTTCCTGCTTTGTCAAAGATTAGGTGGCCAAATAGTTGTGGGTCCATTTCTGGGTTTTCTCTTCTATCCTATTGATTTCTGTGTCTGTCTTTGTGTCAGTACCATACTGTCTTGATCACTACAGCTTTGCAATATAACTTGAAGTCCACAATTGTCATGCCTCCAGCTTTGTTTTTCTTTTTCAAGTTTGCTTTGGCTATTAAAGGTCTCTTGTGCTTCCATACAAAGTTTAGGATTGTTTGCTCTAGCTCTGTGAAAAATGCCAGGGGTATTTTGATAGGGATTGCATTAAATGTGTAGATTGTTTTGGGTTCTACAGACATTTTAGCAATATTTGTTCCAATCCATGAACATGGATGTTTTTCCATTTCTTTGTGTCCTCTTCAATTTCTTTTGTGAGTGCTCTATGGTTTTCAGAGAACCAGTCTTTTACATTTTTAGTTAGGTTTATTCTTAGGTGTGTTATAGTTTTTGGTGCAATTGTAAATGAGATTGATTCCTTGATTTCTCTGCTGCTGCTTCGTTTTTGGTGTATAGGAATGACAGATTTTTTTTTTTTTTTGGAATGGCAGATTTTTGTACATTGATTTTGTATCCTGTGACTTTATTGAACTTGTGTATATGTTCTGGCAGTTTTTTGGTGGAATACTTTCAGTTTTCTACATAGAGTATTATGTCGTCTGCAAATAGTGAAAGTTTGACTTCTTTCTTGAGATTTGGATGTCTTTTTTGTTGTTGTTGTCTGATTGCCAAGGTTAGGACTTTCTAGTATTATGTTAAATAGTAATAGTGAGACTGGACATCTCTGTCTTTTATCTGAACATAGAGTAAAAGCTCTCAGTTTTTCCCCATTGAGGATGATATAAGCTGTGGAATTTCCATAGATGGCCTTTATGGTGTTGAGGATGTTCCCTCGATCTCTACTTTGTTGAGGGTTTTTATCAAGAATGGATGCTATACTTTTACACATGCTTTTTCTGCATCTATTGAGAGGATAATATAGTTATTTGTCTTTTATTAATGTGTTGTGTATCATCTTGATTGAATTTTGAATATTGAACCACCCTTGCAACCCAGAAGTAAATTCCACTGGATTATGGTGAATAATTATTTGTACATTGTGTTTGATTAGCTAGTTTCTTCTTTAGAATTTTTGTATCCATGTTGATCAGGGATATTGGCCTATAATTCTCTTTTTTAGTGGAGTCCTTGGTTTTGGAATCAAGATAATGCTGGCCTTGTAGAAGGAGTTTGGATATGTGGATATGTGGATATGTTTCTATTTTTTGGAACAGTTTGAAAAGAATAGGTATTAACACTTCTTCAAATGTTTGGTAGATTCCCTGGGAAGCCATTTGGCCCTGGAATTTTACTTTTTGGGAGATTTTTGATTACTGATTCAATTTATTTACTGGTTATCACTCTGTTCAAGTTTTCTTTCCTTCTTTTTGATTCATTTATTTATTTTAGAGAGAGGACAGAGAGAGAGAGAGAGAGAGAGAGAGAGACCACAACTGGGAGAGGCACAGAAAGTGGGAGAGAGAATCTCAAGCAGATTCCCCACTCAACATGGAGCCTGATGTGCAACTTGATTTCACAACCTGAGATCACAACCTAAGCCAAAACTAAGAGTTGGACACTTAACCAACTGTGCTACCCAGGCATCCCATTCAAGTTTTCTATTTCTTCCTGTTTTAGTTTGGGTAGTTTATATGTTTCTAGGAACTAATCCATTTCTTGCAGATTGCTCGGTTAGTTGGCATATAATTTTTCATAAATTTCTTATAATTGTTTGTATTTCTGTGATGTTGCATGTGATCGCTCCTCTTTCATTCATGATTTTATTTTTTTGGGTTGTTTCTCTTCTCTTTTTGATACATTTGCTAGGAGTTTACTGATTTTATTAATTTTTCCAAAGAACCAGCTCTTGGTTTCATTGATACATTCTACTGTTTGTTTCTATATCATTTATTTCTGTTCTAATCTTTATTATTTTCCTTCTACAGGCTTGTTCTTTTTCTAGTTCCTTTAGGTATAAGGTTGGGTTGAGTATTTGAGATTTTTCTTGCTTTTTGAGGTAGGCCTGTATTACTATATACTTCCCTTTTAAGATAGTTTTGCTGCATTCCAAAGTTTTGGACCATTGTGTTTTCATTTTCATTTGTTTCCATGTACTTTTTAAATAATTAGGAGCAAAAAATAAAATCTATTCCATTAGGTATAGTCGTTTCTGATATTTTATAGATAAGAAAAATGAGGTACAGAGAGCTTACATAACTTATACATGCTCAGAGGCTTAAAAAATGGTGGAGCAGAGTGTAAGCCCACGTACTTTGATTTCAGGGACGTGCTTTGGCCTGATGATAGGAAATAAATTATGTTCAGTAAAAATCACATTGCACCTATAGTATTTTATAAATATAACAGCTCTGTTATGTATTGTCTAAACATGGACCCGTTTTCTTTGATAAATGCTAAATCTACTGGAATGCATTGACTAGTTTTAACCTGGGACTATCTCAAAGAAGTAAAGAAGAATGGTTAACCTTGAGGCACATTTTGTAAAGTACTCTATTGGGCAGTAGTTAAGGGCTTTGGCAAGTTTTAAAGAGTACTAGTCATGTAAATACTTACAGAGATTTCACTGCCAAATACATGAAGTAATATCCTCTAATGCATAGTAAATTTCTAAGTTGGGTTTCCTTCATTGCTGCATACTATAAATGAAACTTACCAATACTTGTAGTGTTTCCCAAGATGGTCTCTAAAATCTGTTCATTTTAGTTCATTTTAGCTACCATTTAAAATAACAAATATCTTAAAGGAGCCAAATAACAGTTCTAAAGTTTTAATAGCTAGAATATAATAAATAATAAAATGTACACTAAGAATTGATTAGTGTAACAGTGAAAAGGACCAAAATATTCTGACCTGAGATTCTGTATTGTTTTGAATGCTCGGTGGGGGAATTTATAAATGCAACCTAGTATAAACTATAAAACCTCATTAATTTCAACATTGCTTGTTTGTGTAGTAGAAATCTTTAGGGACTTTTTGGTTTATAAGCTTTTATAAGTTTATCAGCTTCATTATTTGTCCTGGTACAACTTATAGTTACAAGGTTCCTATTGGTTGGTATATAACATTTGAAATTGGAAAACTTAAAAGTGAAACATAAATTCCACACAGAGAACTGACCACAGGATCCAAAATAAGCAGGTGAGTCTCAAAATAAATATAATAATAAACAAGCAAAAATATACCTCATATTATTTGTGACATTATTTGTGAGTAAACACTTCTTTAGATTAAAATGAAAAACCATTTAATCTACCAAATGGGCAAAGATTAAAAATAACATTCATTATTGATGGGGTTGTGGTCAAATGACTATTCTCATATACTGAGAGCTAAACTGACCCAACTTTTGTGGAAAGTAACCTAAAATAATAGAGCAAGATTTTATAAATGTTTTTAATGTTGACATCAAGGAATTTATCCTTTGGAAATACTCATTAATTTCAATGAAATATTTATGTACCAGCATTGTTTCTAATATAGAAAACCTTGAAAAAATAATAAAGTTTCAACCAGTTATGGTCTGTCCATATGAAGGAATGTTATGTGGTAATTTGAAGTGTCTTCAAATAATGCATCAGAGGAAATATTAATTTTCCAGTGTTGAGTAAAAATAGCAATCTACAAATTGTTAAAGAGAAGATGATCTCAGTTTTAAAAGTAGGAGGAAATATACATAGATACCAGATTTTTTTTACAGCAGTTCAATTGTGAACTGTCTTGTGGGAAAATGGGTGACTTTTGTTTCCTTTCCAAAACTGTGGGTATTTTGCAAATATTCTGCAAAAAACTTTCAATATAATCAGTCTTATAATGACGAAACAGTTACCAAATGAATTTAAAGCGTTAGGAATAGAAATTTATCAGTGGAATGTTGCTTCTTGGAGGAGTGTGTTTTAACTTGTTGACTACCATCTGGTTTGCTAAATATCTTTAAATCCATAACTTATTATTTGTGTAGTTCATTTACTCCACATACAATCCTGTCATTTGTGTTACAATAGAATCTATGTTTAATGAATTGGTGCTATAAATCTAGAAAATTAAAATTATTTTCTCATTTCAGATTCATACATTTCCTTCTTGAGATGAAAGTTTTTCTCAAATTGTAATTGTAGGTGGGTGGTGAATGGATGGATAGACAGAATGACAAATTAAGGAAGTAAGCAAGCAAGCAAGCTACAAGATATCCAAGTAGAGTTAATGTACATTGGAAGAAGCTTCCTATTTAAACCTTCTTTGTCCCTAAATAATGTTAGAATTGATAGAGGTATCTCCCTGATCACAATTGTTGACATCTTCATTGAGATAAGCTTTTGCCTCATAGTCATTTAAATGTACTTATATTTTTCCTGTTTGGTTTATTTATTTATGTGGTGAACTTTTTGTGGGGAGGGATCCTAATTTCTTTCCCTTTTCTATCTGTCCAAACTATCAAATACTATGCATATGTTAGATAAATGGTAGACAATAAATTACACCACACGTTTGCCTTTCTGAAGAAAGGCAGTGAATGCAGTAGTTGAGAGAACAGACTGTAGAGTCAAATTGCTAGTGTTTTGGATTCCAGATTGCTGTGTGACCTAAGGAAAGTTACTTCTCTGTGCCTCAGTTTTCTCAAGTATAATAATAGGGGGAAAACACTGCTACCTATCATTAGATTTTTGAGGATTACATGACTTAATGCTTATAAAATGTGTAGAATAGTTCCTGGCACATGATATATGTAGTTATTACTCCTTCAATATAATTTTCTTGTCAAGTGACTATAATGATTAAACCCATGGCCACGGCATTGAGGATACATAAAAATATTCAAATCTAGGAATAATTTTTTGGAAGCTCTATTGTTACATAGAGGGATGTAGAAGCTAATCAACATATACAGTTAATCATCAAGAGATTTTTGGATATAGAGAACTGCATGATGGTCTCATTCATTTGGGGAATATAAAAAATAGTGAAAGGGAATAAAGGGGAAAGCAGAGAAAATGAGTGAAAATATCAGTGAGGGTGACAAAACATGAGAGACACCTAACTCTGGGAAATGAACAAGGGGTGGTGGAAAAAGAGGTGGGCGGGGGGTTGGGGTGACTGGGTGACGGGCACTGAGGGAGGCACTTGGCGGGATGAGCACTGGATGTTATGCTATATGTTGGCAAATTTAACTCCAATTAAAAAAAAAAAGAACTTCATGATAACCAGAATGTTTATTGATGGATTTATAATTAGATAAAAATTATGAATGTTAATGGGGTATCATTAAAGAGCTTTTAGAAAAAGAAGTTCTTATGGGATTCCAAAAACAGTACGGTGATAAATATTTGTGGATCAGAATAAAAGCAGGTTTTTCAATCCTGACAGAGACATTATAGAAGTAGTTTCCTTTAACTGAAATGTTCTTTTTTAAAAAAGGTTTAGACACTTGATAAAAATAACACTTTTAAGTACATAAAATGACTATTTAGGTAGGTGACTACTATTGCTTTCCTTTTTAATAATAATCATCATCAAAGATAAGAAGTTAAAACTTACATAAAAGTAAAATTAAATTAGTTTGAGGACTAACAAGATTGACAGTACTAAGAAAGATAATTGAGCAAAATAAACATTGCATTTTATCCTTTTATTTATCTGTTTTTACAGTTAGTATTTTGGACTTGAGTATATTTGAATATAATATATCCAAATATGTTGGACTCCTTTCATCCCTTTGTTTTCTTAAGGTTCTTTATTTCATAGAATTGATGCTCTGTGCAAGTATCACTCCCACAAAGGGTACTAGGAAAGAGGTATTCTGTGGAAACCTTTAAGGAGACAGCTTGGCTGCTTTGCGTGCAACATCTGTTCATTCTGCAGAAATTCACTGGACATGAACTAGAATACAGCTGCTCTTTTCCAGTCTTATCCTCTGATGATTGCTTGAAGCTGGTAGTCAGGAGTGAGGGGCGGAGAAGAGAGGAGGAGGAAGGATTGAATATTACCTTTATAACCAAGGTGTTGAAGTGGCTCCTTTAGATTTTAATGAAGAAAATAAAGGGAAGGGAGAGATAAGTAGCAATAAGGAAAAGTTAAAATGCACGTAAGCAAGGATATCAATCTGCAAATATGATTAAATGCTAGATCAAGCAGTCAATGGAAGGAAGTTTTAGAATGTTTTTCCTGAAGGTTCATTTAAAAACATGATTTTCCTGCAAGGAAGTGGCAAGGGGGAGGAGTGTTTACTTGATTTCTAACTTGGCACTTTTTTTTTTAACTTGTCACTTTTTAAAGATTTTCCTGACATATTAACATTGGCCAAATTCCAAGACATACAGAATCTAAAGCGGCCTTCCATGCTCTAGAGACACCTGTATTTCTCTCTAATACTTTGGCTGTTCAAAAGATGATACAAAAGCAAGATGATTTCAGCTCCTTTTCTTCATAAATTGAGACCTTATGTTAATGAAAGTATTTCACTCATCTCATCAGTGTTGAGAAATTTTATAGTTCCTTGGGTAAACTCAGAAGTCAGGATATCTCAGATTTAGTCCCTGGGAGAAAGGACAGGAATATTAGATTTTGAAGAACGTTTAGTATTTCATGTTTTCCATGGCCTCTAGGATAAGTCACCATGCTACGTGCTCACATTGAAGCATTTGGTGTTATATTTTATATTACTGTGCATCCAAGATTCACCTATACTTCTCACACAGGACAAGTTTTATGTCCTCATTGTCTGGATGCACCTGGGGAACCTCTGTAATCCAAGCTGATTGTAGGAAAACTCCACAGAGAAGTTATGAAGCCTGCAGACTCATCTTCTATCTAAATCTCTCCATTGTTTCAGGGCACTGTATGTAGTACCCTTCTCTTGATTTTTCACTTTTATTTTCCTTCTACATCGTTTCCATATGTGCCACCACCACAATATCAGCATACAAATCTGCCTACCTGAGACAGAGCAGGCATTCTTTTAGCCTACTACCTTCTGCTCTGTGTTCTCTTCATGATTTATCTTCTAGTGACCTGTATCACTTTTGATCAAGCAGTGTCCTTGTATCCTCTTACCAGAAAATCCACATCACTGGCCATCACTTTTCTCTATGTGGCAGTACCAGCAGTTCTATTTTAGTCCTTACTTCAAGTGAGCTGATAGAAGTAAGATGAACTATGATGGATGTAGCATTATCATTCCAAAGTACTCTTACCCAAAACTCAGGCCATAGACCACAAACACACTCTGGTGCCAGGTCTTTTTACTGTAAACCACATTCAAATTATGCCACCTTACCCTACCCATACTGCAATGACTTTTCACATGCTTTTGAGAAGCTTCTCAAAGTTGTGAATGTTATCATGATCCAAATGTAGTGTGCTTTGAATGTAGACCATTGTCAATGACCACTGATTTATCTTATTCATGCTTTAGTAATATATCTGGTGTTTAACAGTATAAAGTAGCCTCAACCTCTAATGGACACTGTGGTTAAACCACAATAAAGAAGTATGCTTGAGCCTTGGATTATCTTCATCTCTAGGCTCTAATTCAAAAAATTTCCTGTTCATACAACCAAAAAAAAATTAAACATTTTATGAATATGATAGATTTCTTCTAAAATAGCATAGGTTGTTAGCTTCTTGGTTAAAATTTAGAAACCAGTTTACTTTTCCCTATCCTGGTAGATTATCCTGGTAGGCTTGTTCTTAACTTTGAGGAGTTCCTTATATCCATAGGCCAAAAAGTTAAGAAGAAGAAGAAGAAGAAGAAGAAGAAGAAGAAGAAGAAGAAGAAGAAGAAGAAGAAGAAGAAGAAGAAGAAGAAGAAAAGAAAGAAGAAGAAGAAGAAGAAGAAGAAGAAGAAGAAGAAGAAGAGCTCTTTTTTTTTTTTTTTTTTTTTAGGATTTATTTTAGTTCCTTTAGAAAGAGAGAGTGGGAGAGGGACATAGGGAGAGAGGGTGAGAATCTCAAGTAGACTCCCCACTGAGTGTGGAGCCGGATGTGGGTCTTGACACTGAGATTATGACCTGAGCCAAAATCAGGTCAGTTGGATGCTTATCCAATTGAGCCACCCAGTCGCCCCTATAGTTCTATGATATATATTTATTTAATGAATTATGTCCTTTGTTTTATAAACAATATATATACATTTTATTTTCATCTTATACAAAATGAAGTTGAAGTAAAATAATTGATCTAAGGTCACAAAACAAAGACAGATGAGCTGACATTTGGCCTGTTGCTCCAAGGCCAGAACTTTTTTCTTCTTTATATACCAAAGCAGTTAAAATTTATGTATGACGTTAAAAACTTCTTCAATTTCATTTCATAACCCTTGAAAATTAATTTAATTGTTGAATCTATTAATTTCTTTGTACCTGTGTTTCCTCACTTTTAAATTAAGGATGTTAAACATGATGGTTACAGTGCTTTAACACTCTCACCTTCTGAATTAAGGATGCATGTGTTTTAAGCATACCTTACATGCAGGTCGATTATGATACATATGATGAAGTGCAACAAACAGTTCCTTCCCTCAAAGGAACAAATGATAAATATACAATGATTGGTTCAAGGAGTAAGTGTCACTGTTATTCATCTCTCTGAGCTGGAGAAGGAACAGGCTTTCTTGAGTGGCTTTGAAGGAGGACTTGAAAGATAAGAAAGACATCTTGTTTCCCTCCTCTGCTCTCTGATGGGTGGATACATGTGTTTAGGAGTCCCCTTTATATAAGGTCTTGCACCATTGATAATGAAGCAGCACCTGTTTGTCCTCTCATCTGGTAACAACCACATCCCTGCTTGCAATTTCCCTTTATGTGGCAATCAAAGCAATTATAGTTTGGTCCCTGCTAAAGTGAAGAAGGCAACAGAAATGATGTTATGGGAGGAAGGGTGACAGTGACAGGCTTTAGTAACAAAGGGAGATTGCCAGTGCTGAGCGTTAACTGTTATGATGAATAACTCAACCTTGATGTTTCTATGGACAATAGGCAGGGAGAAAGGCAGTATTCTGAACCTAAGGACTAAAGGGGCAGGTGTTTTGAGACTGTCCATCTGGTGGGAATGGAGGGCAGATTGAAGGGGTTTGGGTGAGTTACTCAGTATGCAAATAGGCTGCCTCTGGAAATTAAAAAAATACACTTTTTAATTTTTCCTGTTGGAGATATTTAGCCTAACACCATCTGATGATTGCTGTTTTTAGGATCCCAAGCAATAATGGTCCCAAATTAATATTTTAACTGTAAATGTCACTTTTTTTTATTATAAGTTAAGGAATGTAAGAAATTCATTTTTTATTAAATTTCTTACATATGTTTTCCTGGACATTCTCTCTACAGTAAGCTAATTTTTAATATGGGCATTTGTTGCTGAACTGGTTAACAAAAATCTTGACTTATATAGTTTATACAATACAAATCCTATCTGAGTTTTGTAAAAATTAAATTGATATATCTTGAACATGAAAAGGACTGTTGAAAACTAAGTTGTAGTCCACGAAACAATATTACAACTCTCAGGTAAGCCCATTAAATTTCAGGGAATTGATTTTAAGTTAAGTATAATATAATCCTTAAATTATTTAAATATACTTAGATCATATTATATTCTGAAACTGCTTACAATAATACTAATGCTTTCACTTGCCTCTATCACAAGTATTTAAAACCGATCTTTTGTGCTACCTATAACACAGGTATTTGTTTCAGCTAAACTAATAGGGAAGCTCAATGTCAATGTTCAGGTAAGCTTTAATGCTGTCGGTTTTAAGAAAAGCTTTGTGTATAATAAAGATTTCCTTCTTCATTCTAAGTGCCATTCTTTTGTTTTTACTCCTCAGTATAAACCAATCCAATACACCGTATTTGAAATTGTTTAGAAATCTTTTTTTTATTTTGAATAATTGACCACAGGCATCAATTTTGGATATTCACTCAAATTTCTTGCTTAAGAAATTCCTGTATTCTCTGTCACTGTTTACTTTTTTCTTGCTCACTAAAGCAAACTAATTGCTTTCAAGTAATTTCAAGGTCATGCTTAGTTATTGGCCCTCTGCCTCTTCTTACAGAACATTTTCTGTAATGAAAATGCCAGAGACCCCAATTGCACAGAGTTGATCTATATTTATATTCTTGCTGAGCTGAGTCCCCCTTCACCCTCTTACTTCCCCAGCCCTGCTCAGGAAATAGAAATATTTGGCAGGGCTAATTCTCAAAAGATTAAAAACCCCTCTAGATGAAAGAAATATACCTATTGAGATCATTTCTTTGAATGAAGAAGAATATTCTTTACTTTTTTGCCTCAGTTTAAAATAGTGACAACTGAAAATTGTGAATTGGAACTAATTGCTGAGTAAAACAAAGTTCAATTATAATTTTAATGCAAACTGTAGGAGTAATGTGAGAATGACTCTCCTTTGTTCCTGTGAACCCTTACTGCTTTCAGGTGCAGCCTTGCCTCACAAAGCTAGTTGTAAAGATAAAAGCATCCAAATTCACAAATTAGGGAGACGGAAGGTTCATTCAAAATTCAGTGGCTTTATGAGAGACAGGAGACTGTGAATGAGCCTGTGTTCTCTGATGAGGTGTATTATAAGGGAAGGTCTATAAAGGTTTGGGAGTTCATGTGTCTTGGGTTTGACTCCTGCTTCCATCATTTATTTGAAGTAAATTCAGGCGAGTTACCTAAATCAGCCTCAGTTTCCTTTTGTTCATACCACAGAGCATCTGTGAAGATTACATGTGATGATGTATTTTAAGCGTTATGCATAAATGGAGTTGATTTCCCATCTTCTGAATTTCTTTAATGAAGAATTCATTCATGAAGATTTTATTTTCATAAGTAATTTATAATTTGGCTTGTTTAATTTTTAGCACCACTCGTAGTAGCCATTGGGAATTTATTACACTGCGGCTGCTGCCCGTTGTTCCTAGACACACTACACCAAGCTGTAATACGAAACTGTCCAGACCCTCTTCCCTTTTTTCTTTAGTGAGATATATATATTGTTTTCTTGCATAGAGAAATCTCTCTCTCTCTCTCTCTCTCTCTCTCTCTCTTTATGTATATATATATATATATATATATATATATATATATATATATTAGGATGGGTTTGTCTTAGCTACAGCTATCAGGGCTAACAGATTTGTAAATGTAATCGATGTTCTACATATTCATCTAAAAATTTTTTATTGTATGCATCTGTATTCAGAACACTGATTTTTGTCAGCAAATGAATGCAGTTCTCTGCCCACAGAGGATTTACCTTTGAATTTGTTTTGGTGATACTTTAAAACATGTGTTAACTTTCAGAAAACCAATAATCAAAGTACAACTTGGGAACTGAATATACACCAAAGCAGAGTATAGCTATTTATACTTTTAAATTTTATAAATATAACATAGAGGGACCCTACAGATTGATGCCCTCAAGAATGTATCTTATACTGGTTAGAGAAGATTACATGAATCGATAGGTATACCATTATACAAAACCAAAATATCTTCTGGTTGAAAAAAAGCAAATCCAGCTTGTGATGCAACAGATGGAACTGAGTTCACTACATGCACTGTGGCATCAGTATTTGTTTTTCGTGAGAGGATTAGTTATTTATATTGAACGTTTGCAGGTGCGAATTCAGGTCCCTGATAGGGAAAAGAAAAAGATCGTTATCTTTTGAAAGGAATTGGGGATTGTTGACACTGTGCAGATTTTGTACTACTGAGAAACCTTGACTATCAAAAAGAAATATTTTTCTAACGATACCACATATGCCACTGGCTAATTTTTCAGACTGTTGCTCAGGATAGTGGAAACTTAGATAAAGGCTGTGCAACATTATTTTTAAAAAATTCTCTGAATCATTGAGCCTTAAAATATATTGCATATTAACCAAAGGCACAGGTTTGTAGAAGTCATAGCACATATTATATTCTGATTATACAGATACTTTTTTTTTTACAGAGACCTTTTAACATCCACAAGTCTATCTTGGAATTTCTTCAAATTAATTTTATTTTAGTGAGACTGATTTGATATCATAAATCATTATGAGTTTAATAGTCCAGGTCTAGCTATCAATTTGTCTACCTTCATCGCTTGCTGACTCTAAATAGTTAAAAGAGTTTATTGCTCTAAAGTGTGGTTATATTAGCTTGATCAGTAGTCTTCAAATATATTTATTTTGTATCTTGAAAAACAATTGAAAAAATGTTATAAATTCAATAATGTTCAGAATGGATAAGTTTGATCTAAGATGCCACTATATGTGTATTCCATTTTCCTATCATTACTCACTATTCCCAGAATGAGTACATGTGGGAAGTGTTTCTATCAGACTTTAGTGCTGGAATAATAGACTGACTTTCAGAGCAACAGTATACTTTTCTTGGAATAAAAATGTGAAACTCTATTCATGTTTTTCTCATTTCTTTGTTAAGAAAAAAAAAGAGAGAGAGAGAACTAAATTTGCGTCCTGATTGTGTTGAATCTTATAGCATTTTTTGTAAGACTTATCCATGGCTTTGTGCTACCAATTGTGTTTCAGTTTCTGACAATGCTTTTGTATCAGAAAATTTTAAATGTTTCTGTAAATTGTCTTCTATCCTTTTTGAACAAGGTAGATTATAAGTAAATAAATGTAAACAGATAACTATAATACAGTGTGAAAAGTTTAAACACAAGTGGCCCCAGGCTGTGCCCCATACACTTATAATTCTTCTTAATAGCCTTGAATCTCTTATTGATCTTACCAAAGTAACGATGGCCTTTATCTCTTCTGTTTATATTCTCATATTCTTTTCTCTTGTTTTCTCTTTAGGAGACATGAAGGAGAAACTATTGTGTCCTTTAATTTTACCTAGAATCCAACATTGTTTTCTTTTGCTCATTAATCCTACTTTAGCCCTCCATAATCTACATATTTTAAAATTATTAGTAATATTTTCTAGAAAAGCTCTCTATACACAGTTAATCGTTTCTACGTATAGTCAAAAAGTAGTGGTAAGTGCTTTTCTTAAAAATAAAATATCAGAACAATTTGGGGAAGCATTTTACACAAAGGTATCAAACATGGTTTTTGTTCTTCAACACCAGTTACAGACTGACTGCTCTATTGTTTTAAATGTGCCTGGGGATATAAATTTCTCCAGAGTCTGATCCAATTCAATTCAGACATTTTTGCAAGAATAATGTTAGAGACTGGTCTTTGAGATTTGTTCTGAACCCAGGAGGACTCTTACTATCTCTTTACCTGGTTCTCTATGGTGAACTGTAAAGGGTCTACAGTTTAGCTTGTTACTCCATTCGAGCTACCAGTCTCCTCTTCATGCTCACTTCCAAAATCTCCATTGTTATAAAAAAAGAACGTCTTTAGGCTTGATCTTCCTCATCTTCTGTTTCAAGCAAAGTCAGTTCCTTTGGGGAGAATTTGAAGCTCTTTCTGTCCTTACAACCCCTCTTACTCTTCTGCAAAGTCTCTGTGCCTGACTACTCCATAGTAGAGTGTGGGACAGTGGTCTACTTTTGTTAAGAGTGATATGCCTGCCTCACAAGCAGGACATCAGGAAGGCATGGTAGTTTACCTCTGCTAGCATTGAGGTTTTGCCCTACAAGTGTCATTTGGGGCAAATATAATCAGGGCCGCACTATTCTTGGCCCACCAGGTGTTTTCTCAGCCTGTCACGCTGGGGTATACTATACCTGTGAGTGGAGGCTCAATAAAGGAGGAAAGCCCAGGTCTCTCAGTCATTGTCTAGAATAGAGCTGCTGCAACACAGACCTGAATTGGGGGATGAGAAATGCTGGCTGCCTGCAATTTAAAATATATTTTATCAATGCAATCCCAAAATATAAGCCCATAAAAAATAGCAAACTTCATTTATTCATTCTATCCTTCTGAAAACCTACATTTCCTATCCTACAAAATGTGTCTTCAGCACTTTTTCCCAGTCTATTTTAAAATAACCTCTGTGATTGAGCTTCTTCCAGAGTCTCAGGAAGCTGTTCCGTTAATTCATTTATTGTATTTCATAGTTAGGAAGTCACTCCAGATATTCAACTCCAATTTCCTTTAGCTTTATAAAAATAACTTTTCCCAATTAGGATATTTTATATTCTAATTTTGTATTTATCCTATTCACGTGACCCTAATTTTTGTCCCATTTTACATAAATATGTATGTCATACAGTTACCCAACAGAAATATCTATTCATCAGCACTGTTTTAAATTTTAAAATTCTAAAATGCAACACTAACAGATTTAATTCACTGTATTGGATAAAATTTCCTTGTTATAGGAAGAAACAGCAGATGTTTTTATTAGAAGCTTTTGCATAATGGCTTAGAGTTCTTAATTTAATGAACCAGACTAATGATTAAATATAGAATTATCAATATTATCAGTAGGAATGAAAAGGATTAATTCAGTAAGAGCCAACTGTTGTCACCATAAAAATTGCTTTATATGTCAGACTGCATAGGGGCGCCTCGGTGGCTCAGTCAGTTAAGCAACCGACTCTTGATTGATTTTGGCTCAGGTCATGATCTCAGGGTCATGAGACGGAGCCCCGCATCAGATTCTTCTTTCCTTCCCTGTCCGCTGCTCCTCCACAGTAACTAGCCCTGTTTTGCTGCTAAAGTTGTATTGAAGACTAGTGCTCAAAATATTTGATGAAGTCTCTCATTACAGTTTTGCTATGAAGATCTCCATTTTGGTATGGAGATAATACAATCAATGTAGAATGATACGTTTATACAAGTTAATTTATATTTTTACTTTATTGAATGTGATAGGTTTATTTTTAGTACTGACATAATTTTATTTACTTTTATAAATGCATAAATAAGTTGTATATATATATATATATATATATATATATATATTCAATTTTTTCTGTACCTGTTGATCCCCTCTATATTTCAGTATATATAACCAATATAGGTAATTTTGAATCATCTGTTTTCATTTTAATACTCTACTCATCATTAATTAGAGTGAAGACAAAAAGGCATGCTAATTGCATATGTAAAAGATGGTCGACATGGACAAGATATTGATTATAATGGTTCAAAAACTCAAGACCTTAAAAAAAATCTTCACAAGCTGAAGCAAATGATCATATAAATATATATAGTCTGTATTAGGCATTTTAAAATATGCTAAATAAAAGAGATGAGTTGCCTTTTGTCATTTTTTATCTTACATCATACTTGCTGATTATATTTTATAATTAAGATGTGTTTTTAACAGTCTTAAATAGAAGAATTTAAGGTCATTTACCCAAATATATATGTTATTTTGCACATCTTTTATAATAGAGGATTATTGAAATCATTTAAAAATCTATAAATATGTTAATAAACCCTTTTCCTCAAAATTATAGTCATTTCTGTCAGAAAATGACATATGGTAGTTAAACTGAAAGTTTTTATTTTTCACTCTATTGAGGTAATTTTAAATTTTCATCTAGATACTAGTTCATGATTTAAGGAGATTTACCAAGTGACCAGGAAGGGCTCTGTAGTCAGTAACTGAATGGATCATTTAGATTACGGGACTGCTTTGAAATAATCGGATATTTAATGATACCCCGGGAGTTTATCAAAATTTAGATAGGCGGAAACCCTGTCTGGCAACCCTATTATCACAAGCTAAGTACAGAGAATCTTGCTGCCAGTGGAGGCATTTCATGCTTCATGTCTGCAAAAAATGCTGTAATGTGGTTGTGTATGGTTGTTCAGATGGTTTCACGTTGGTGCTTTGACAGTCTATGTTGCAGCTGTTCAAGCCTGTGAGTCCTCTTGTGAAAAATTGTAAACTTTCAGCCAAGTTAACTGGAGTTGTTTTTGATAGATCTCATCTATATTGGTAAGAATTACTCTACACTGCTGTCTTTAAAACTAATTTGGTTCTAAAATAAGAGCTAATTAAAATTATTAAGAAGAAAATTGAGGCAAATGTTTGACATTTTGTATGCACTAGAGGCCCTATCCTTTTTTGTGAAGGTGTTTTGCTAGACTAAATGAGATATGCAAAATGTCTGTTATAATATAGATATTTTGGAGTTTAAAAGCAACTACTCAATTTGAAATGCATGCTCCATGTAGGCTACATCTCTTGCAATGCTGAAAATATCTTCTCCAATTAACTTAATTAACTGAAAACTGTCACTATTGGAATTGCACTGGCATAGCCAAATACTTAAAATGTACAATTATTCTTGCTAGAATCAGAAGCTGCTTTAAGCATACCTAGGAATGTACTTAGAGACTAGTTAACATTATCAAGACCAAGAGAAGTTTACAGCTGCACCAGAACATCATTTACTCAATAATCAACACTAATAATGATAACTATGTGAGGGCAGGTGAATGAGCACTGAATTTTCAATAATAAAAGTATACCACATGTACTTGGTAAGTAAGGCATGAAATATAAGTACAGAGAATATTGTGGAGTGTCAGCAGCTGTTGGTACTTCTTTGGTGTAAAGGACTCCACGTAGAGAAAAATGACTCTAGTTTCTGTGCCACACCCATGTGAATATTTGGATTCTATCCTATACTTGTTCAAAAAGTAAGTATAGAGTGCTCAGAACTTTTAAAGCATTAAGTACAACATTTTAAATATAAACTCGGGTATTTAAAAGCTCAGAAGATTTCATGTCCCATTTAAAGGAGCATAATATAGTCCTACTTATGTCTTGAAAGAATCTCAGTTGTGGAAGAAATAAAATAATATGAATAAAGAAAATGAGATGTGACATGTTTTAAACTGTATTTTTATAACTATTTGAGAGTAGAGGATTTCTCTTTGTCTTTCTTTTGTGCTTTTTCTTTTTTAAGTGATATCTGTAACCAGAATATCAGTTATTGCAGAAATTAAGAGAAACCCCAAAATTGCTTATCTGTAGTAAAAATAATGCTTTAAGCATTTTTAAACGTTTAGGAAATTTTAAATTACAGTACTGTTAATATACAGTGTTATATAAGTTCAGGTATATAGTAACAGTGATTCCAGTCCCTTATAACACTGGTACTCATCACAACAAATGTACTCCTTAAAGCCCTTCACATCTCTCACCCATCCCCCAATCCACCTCCACTCTGGGAACCATCAGTTTGTTCTGTATAGTTAAGAGTCTGTTTCTTGGTTTGTCTTGGTCTCCTTTTTTTTTCCTTGCTCATTTGTTTTGCCTCTTAAATGCCACATAAGAGTGAACTCATATGTTATTTGTCTCTCGCTGACTGTTTTTGCTTAGGATTATACTCTCTAGCTCCATCCATGTCATTGCAAATGGCAAGATTTCATTCCTTTTTATGGCTTAGTAATATTCCATCGTGTGTGTGCGCACGCACACACACACACACACCACATCTTCTTTATCCATTCATCCATCAGTGAACATTTGGACTCTTTCCATAATTTCGCTATTGTAGATAATGCTGCTATAAATATAAGGGTACATATAACCCTTTGAATTAGTGTTTTTGCATTTTTTGGGTAAACATACAGTAGTGCAATTACTGAATTGTGGAGTAGTTCTATTTTTAACTTTTCGAGGGAACTTCATACTGTTTTCCACAATGGCTTCACCAGTTTGCACTCCCACCAATAGTGCATGAGAGTTTTTTTTCTCCACATCTTTGCCAACATTTATTGTTTCTTGTGTTTTTGATTTTTGTTATTCTGACCGGTATGAGGTGATACTTCATTTTAGTTTTGATTTGTATTTCCCTGATAATGAGTGATGTTGATCATCTTTTCATGTGTCTGTTGGCCATCTGTATGTCTTCGAAGGAATGTCTGTTCATGTCTTCTGCTCGTTTTTAGTTGGATTATGTGTTTTGGGAGTGTTGAGATGTGTATGTTCTTTACATATTTTGGATACTAACCCTATAGCAGATATGTTATTTGCAAATACTGTGTCCCCTCAGTGGGTTGCCCTTTAGTTTTGTTGATTGTTTCCTTTGCTGTACAGAAGTGTTTATTTTGATATAGTCCCAATTGTTTATTTTTGCTTTTGCTTCCCTTGCTTCAGGAGACATATACAGAAAAATGTCACTATGGCTGATGTCAGAGAAATTACTACCAGTGCTTTTCTAGGATTTTTTCTAGTTTCAGGTCTCACGTTAAGTTTTTAATCCATTTTGAATTCATTTATAGAAAGTGACCCAGTTTCATTCTGTTGCATGTTGCTGTCCAGGTTTCCCAACATCATTTATTGAAAAGACTTTTTCCCGTTGGATATTCTTTCCTCCTTTATCGGAAGTTAATTGACCATATAATTGTGGGTTTATTTTTGGGTTTTGTATTCTGTTCTATTGATCTATGTGTCTATATTTGTGTCAGTACCACACTGTATTGATCACTACAGCTTTGTAATATATCTTAAAGTATGAAATTGTGATAGCTATAGCTTTGCTTTGCTTTTGCAAAATTGTTTTTTTAGCAATTCGAGGTCTTTTGTGGTTCCATAAAATTTCACAATTGTTCTAGTTCTGTAAAATGCTTTTGGTATTGTAATAGGGAGTGCATTAAATCTGATTGCTTTGTATAGTGTAGACATTTTTAACAATATTTTTCTTCCAATCCATGAGCATGGGATGTCTTTCCATTTTTTGTGTCCTCTTCAGTTTCTTTCATGATTGTTTTCCAGTACTTAGAATACAGGTCTTTTCACCTCTTTGGTTAGGTTTGTTCTTGTATCTTATTATTTATGGTACAATTATAAGTGGAATCATTTCCTTAATTTCTCTTTCTGTTGCTTCTTTATTAGTGTGTAGAAATGCAACAGATACTGAACATTGATGTTGTATCCTGGGACATAAATTTGCTGAATTCATTTTTTAGTTACAGCAGTGTTTTGGTGGAGTCTTCAGGGTTTCCTATAGAGAGTATTATATCATCTGCAAATAGTGAAAGTTTTACTTCCTCCTTACCAATTTAGATGCCTTTTATTTCTTCTGCTGTCTAATTGCTATTGCTAGAACTTCTAGTACATTGTTGAATAACAGTGATGAGAGTGGACATCTTTGCCTTGTTCTTGACCTTAGGGGAAAGTTCTCAGGTTTTCTCCATTAAGGATGGTGTTTGCTGTGGTTTTTTTTATGTATGGCCTTTATTATGTTGAGGTATATTCCTCTAAACCTACTTTGTTGAGGGCTTTTATCATTAATGAATGTTGTACTTTGTCAAATGCTTTTTCTATGTCTGTTGAAATGTTATGTTTTTTTATCCTTTCTCTTATTGATGTGATGTATCACACTGATTGATTTACAAATATTGAACTGCCCTTATATCCCAGGAATAAATCCCACTTGATCATGGGGAATGGTCTTTTAAGGTATTATTGAATTCTATTTGCTAGCATTTTGTTAAGGATTTTTGCATCAGTGTTCATCAAAGATATTGGCCTGTAGTTCTCTTTTTTGTGTTATCTCTATCAGGTTTTGGTATCAGGGTAATGCTGGCCTCATACAATGAATTTGGAAGTTTTCTTTCCTTTTTTATTTTTTGGAGTAGTTTGAGAAGGACAGTATTAACTATTCTTTAAATGTTCGGTAGAATTCACCTGTGAAGCTGTCTGGTCCTGGACTTTTGTTCATTGAGAGTTTTCTGATTACTGATTCAATCTCCTTGCTCATAATCAGTCTATTCAAATTTCTTATTTCTTCTTGCTTCAGTTTTGGTAGTTTGTATGTTTCTAGGAATTTATCTGTTTTTTCTAGGTTTTCCTATTTTGTTGACCTGTAGTTTTTCATATATTCTTTTACAATTGTTTGTATTTCTGTTGCATTGGTTGTTATTTCTTCTATTTGTAATTTTACTTGAGTCTTTTTGTTTTTTTTTTTTAATGAATCTGGCTAAAAGTTAATGAATTTCATTTATCTTTTCAAAGAATCAGCTCCTAGGTTTTTTTTTTCCAAAGATTCATTTATTCATTTATGATAGACATAGAGACAGAGGCAGAGACACAGGAGGAGGGAGAAGCAAGCTCCATGCCGGGAGCCTGATGTGGGACTCGATCCCTGGACTCCAAGATCGGGCCGGGTCAAAGGCAGGCGCTAAACCGCTGAGCCACCCAGGGATCCCGAGCCCCTAGTTTTAATTATCAGTTATACTGCTTTTTTAGTTTCTATGTCATTTATTTCTGCTCTAATCTTATATTATTTCCTTCCTTCTGCTGGTTTTGTTCTTTTTCTAGCCCTTTTAGGTATAAGGTTAGGTGGTTCATTCAAGATTTTTCTTGATTCTTGGGTAGATATTTATTGCTATAAACTTTCCTCTTAGAACTTCCTTTGGAACTTAGAACTTTGTCTAAAGGTTTTGAACTGTTGTTTTTTCATTTTCATTTGTTTCCATGTACATTTGGATTTCTTCTTTGATTTCTTGATTAACCCATTCATTATTCAGTAGCATGTTATTTAACCTCCTTGGATTGTGGTCTTTCCAGATTTTTTTTTGTGGTTGGTTTCTCATTTCATAGTAGTATTGTCAAAAAGATGCGTGGTATGATTTCGATCTTTCTGATTTGTTGAGACTTGTTTTGTGGCCTAATATGTGATCTAGTCTGGAAAATGTTCCATGTGCACTGAAAAGAATGCATATTCTGTTTTAGGATGGAATGTTCTAAATATATCTGTTAAATCCACCTGATCCAATGTGTTGATTTTCTGATTGGATGATCTGTCCATTGACGTAAATGGGGTGTCAAAATCCCCCACACTAATTGTATTACTACTATTCACTAGTTCTTTTATGTTTATCATTAACTGTTTTATGTATTTGGGTGTTCTCATGTTGTGTACATAAATATTTATAATAATTTAATCTTGTTAGATTGTCCCTTGTTTTATTATATATTATCTCCTTTTTCTCTTGTTACAATCTTTGTTTTAAAATCTATTGTCTAAGTATTGCTACTCTGGCTTTCTTTTGACAAGTTTGCATGATTGATGTTTCTCTATCCCCTCACTTTCAATCTGTAGGTGTCTTTAGGTCTAAAATGGGTTCTCTGTAGATAAAGATGGGTCTTGTTGTTTTTTTAATCCATTTTCTTACCCTACCCTATATCTTTTGATTGGAACATTAAGTCCATTTACCTTAAAAGTAATTATTGATAGATATGTATTTATTGCCATCTTATTGTTTTTTTGTTGTTTCTGGAGATTTTTCTCTGACCCTTTCTTCTCTTTCATGGTTTGCCTGTTTTCTTTCATGATATATTTGGATTTCTTTATCTTTTTTCTTTGTGTATATATTCGTGATTTTTAATTTGTGGTTGCTACCAGGTTTGTATATAACATCTTCTGCATATAGCAGTGTATATTAACTTGATGGTCATTTAAGTTTGAACCTATTCTTTATTCCTTTTCTCTCCACATTTTATTTATGTTGTGTCACATTTATGTCCTTGTGTTTTGTGATTCCTTGACTGGTATTTTACAGAAGTCTATTTTTATTGCTTTTGTGCTTTCTATTTTCATACTGTCATTTTTTTGTCTTTCCAATCAGAGTCCCCTTTAATATGTCTCACAAGGCTGGTTTAATGGTCATGAGCTCCTTTAATTTGTATTTTTCTGGGAAACTCTTTATCTGTCCTTTTATTCTGAATGATAGCATTGCTAAATACAATATTCTTGGCTGCAGATTTTTCCCATTCAGCACATTGAATGTATCGTGTCACTCCCTTCTGGCTTGCAAAGTTTCTGCTAAAAAAGTCTACTGATAGCCATGTGGAGTTTCCTTTGTATGTAATTGTCTACCTTGAATTGCTGATTTTATTTATTTATTTAAGATTAATTTATTTATTCTAGAGACAGAAACAGAGACAGAGACAGAGAAGAGGAGTAGAGGGGAGAATCTTCAACCAGACTTCCTACTCATGAGATCACAGCCTGAGATTTTGTCCAACTTCCAAACAAGAAGTTGGATGCTAAGTCGACTGAGCTACCCAGGCACCCCTTGTATTACTACCTTTTTTTTTTTTCACTTCATTTTGCCATTTTAATCACAAAATCTGTTGGTGTAGATACACTTTTGTTGATTTTGTTGGGGGTTCTCTATGCCTCCTAGATCGGGATGTCTGTTTCCTTCTCAGATTAGGGAGGTTTTCAGCTACTATTTCTTCAAATAATTTTTCTACCCTCTTTTCTCTCTCTTCTTCTTCTGGGATCTCTATAATACAGGTGTTTTATGTTTGAAGGAGTCACCGAGTTCCTTAAGTCTATTCTCTTTTTGCATAATTCTTTTTTCTCTCTTATTTTCAGCTTGATTATTTCACAATAGTCTGTCTTCAAGGTCATTATTTCATTCCTCTATTTCTTCCAGCCTGCTCTTTATTCCATGAAATGTGTTTCTCATTTCATTTATTGAACTTTTTGTTTGTTCTGCCAGTCCTCGGGTTGATTCTGGGCGTTTAGGATGGTTTGATAGTGATGTAGTTGTTTTCATGGGATGAGACAAGTGTAGGGTCCTTCTACTCTGCCATCATCTTTGTAACTTCACATTTTTTCAGTTTTTAACTTTAGCTTAATCCAATTTAGCAGTATTTTTTCAGTATCTCTAATATACTCTCCTCTACAACTATAAAAATGAATAGTGCATAGTTTCTGTATGCATTTGATGAGGATAATGAATTAACTATATAAATGTTCTTGTAAACATTTGCACAGGGTACTATATAACTAAAAGAAGGATAATAGGCCAAACTAAGAGTTTACGGGAGACTTCTTGAAAGAGATGCCACATTAAATACCCTGGAATGTTTAAAGCATTTTGCCAGACATTATTTCATTTGAAACTAATGAGGATTCTAGACATTTCACGGGGCAGTTATTATCCTAATTTTGCAAATGAATTTGCAAATTTATCAAAAGATGATGCATATCTTTGCCCAATATACTTTGGTACACAATGAATATATCACAGAGCATAACTCACACCCAGGTAATCTTGTTTTAAATACTAGTCCTTCTCTCCACCCCCGCAACACAACAAAGTGCTTGTTAAATTGAATAAAAGCAGTGTGTAAATATAGCCATAGAAGGCAATAAATGGAACTTGGTTGGATGGTGTTATAAAAGTCAGATCTTTTGATGTAGTGATCTTGTGGTTACTTACTAATGTAAAGCCTGACACTGTTTAGTGTTTGGCATTTAGGTGTTGCATGAAGAGTTAGCTCATAGTGCATAAGTGTAAAATACCTTTATAACTCAGCACATGTTCTGTATAGATAAGTTATTATTATTGTTTCTCTCAAGTTTTTTTCTTTTATGCAAAACTCATTGCTGTTCAATAGTCCATTAATCCATCAGCTGGACGGATTCTTATGAAACTTGGGCCATCAGGCAGTTTCCAGGGTAGCAAAGTGTAGTGCCTTCACACACAAAAAAGAGCAGAGTTCAGTCACGAAAGGAAATATTTGGACAATGTCATGTTCCCTTCTGAGGTTATTGGCTGTACTCTCAAAGCCTTAGTGTAATGCTGCATAACTTCACCATCTATTCTTATTATCCTTTATTACCCTAGGTTCTTGCGATTAATAAGGCATTAGTTTTAAGACACAATATAGCGAATATGTAAAAAAAAATATTTGCCAGCAGTAATTCTTCCTTAAAATTGCTTTAAAGATCTATTTGCTTGAGGAAATAAGTTTCTGTTCAAATAAAAATTAAGATTTTTCATTTTAATTGGTGTATAATTCTGTAATCAAATTTTCTCTTTCCCTCTCCATTTCTCTGTCTCTGACTATCTCTGTTTTTCTCTGCCTTCCTCCCCCTCTCTCTTTCTCTGTCTCCCAAAAATGCATTTCAATATTTAACTTGGCACTGAGGAGTTTTGCATGATGTTTAATTGGCGGACTGCTTCACTTTCAAAGGAAAATATTATTCACTTAACACATTCTCTTGGTTTAAATGTAAACTATTCTTTTCCTAGTTAGTTATCTTGCTTGGCCTTGTCTTCAATTTTTTCCATTTCCAGAGCTCTTAGTCTCATATAACCTACATTTAGAAAATTCTAATTTATTTGTTAGATTAAGGAGAAAAGATAAAGTAATTTTATGTTCAAAATAATATAATGCATATTACTATTTTTGCATCAGTTAATTTCCTAACACCTATGCCTATTTCAGTGACTCTAGGTACAGTTTAAAAAGTTGAAAAAAAAATTTAATAGAAAAATATACTTTTATATGGAGGATGAATGTCTTTACCAGCTCTACATGATGCATAATTGATGGATGTGAGAAATGTTTTCAAAGTGAGAATTCCCATTGGAAATGTCTAGGACTTAATACATCTCACCTATGTTGTTCACATACAGCCAACTTAATGTTGCAGTGGCATTTTTAGTGGCTGTTCTTTTTTGATTCCTTCAACTGTCAGTGCATTGTCTAAATGTTCTAATATCATTACGTATCATTTAGTCTCATCAATGCATTAATACTGGCGATACTAGATTTACTACTAGATCATGTTACATGGTGTGCTAGCAGAGAAGAATTCATGTTACTGTATCATACATTTTTAAAAACATTTTAGTTATTATATTTAATAGAATTGGTTATATTTTAATCCTATATATTTTACTCTGTTTAAAACATTAATCTGAAAAGAGCTACAAGAGCATCACTAAAATATCAAAGGGATCTATGGGGCAAAGAAGAGTCAAGAATCTTTATTTTAAGGTTTAATTTAATTTTTACTTTCAAATCATTGCCAAAAATAAGCTAATTTTTGCATTCCACCCCCAACTTATCCTTGTCCTCAAATCTCTTTCACTATGCATAATGCATATGGGCTCTCTGGAAGAAGAAAAAAGAATTATTTTTCTTAATATCTGAATAGAATGCAATTCTGTTTATTCAGTTCTATTTATTCATGATTTATCCCCCAAAATGTCCTATTTATTAAACTTTAAAAAGATGTGAATAACATGGATTATTTATAGGATAATTTAGAATTTGCATAATTTCATCTAAATAAATCATAAGAAATTAAATAATTTACATAATTTAAAAGACACTGGCTTTAATATTTGTAATATTAAATATAATGGTTTTAATCTTGTACCTTATGAAAGATTTAAGAATTAAGCATAAACTCTTATAACTTGAGTATTGTTATTTTTAAAGTGCATTTATCAGCAACTCTGAACCACAAAATATATAGATTAAAATAACTGGTTTTATTCTCCCTAGGTAACATATCTAAAAAACATGATTGATAATGTTTTCTTATTAGCATGGTGTTAGACAAGATAATGATTTGAGGTTCCTTGCAACTCGAAGAACAGGTAATCTAGTCTGCGTATTCTACTGTATATATAGTAAGGAAGAATTTTATTTATTTTTAAGTTATCACTTTTATTAAAATATGTATTTTCTTTGGACAGACAAATCAAAATAGATTTTAAGTCTTCCAGTGGAATTTATGTAGCATATTCAAATAAAATAAAATCACAGGTTCTGGAGAGTGTTTTTCATCCCTCTAAACCTCACTCCCCTAACTCTGTTCCTTCACTTCTGGCTTCTGGTGCTAGAACATATCAAGTTAGCATAATTGGTAGAGTGGAGAAAAGAGACAAATACTCTTTTTGTGAATCAGAGGTGGTCCATAAAAAGTATGCCATCTTTACAGCTGGTTATGGGCAGTGACTATTGAAATGGTTTATAGTAATCTCAATCTCAGTTAAAAATAACAAGACAAAAAGTCTCAACACTGAAATGGTTCTCAAAGCCTTCTCATCTCTTGTATATACAGAGACTGAGAGACTTGTACACACAGAAATGTCATCTCATAAATTTTCTCAAGAGATATTTTTGCTTCTCATTTTTATCATAAACAACCATTCCCTTTGCTACTACTGATTAGTTATAAAATACTATACTTACACCACGTAGTTCAAATGCTGTTAATAACTTCTTATTGCCTCCAGGATAAATCCAAAATTAATAGTCCTTGCTGACAAGGATTGTGAGGAATACCAATAAATTGCAACCCTGTTTCCTACATAAGTTCTAAAAAACTGGAAAATTGAAAAGATGTTAGTGGTAGCAGGCTAAAGTGGTACTTTTATTAAGGATAAGATTAAATTGTAAGACATAGGTTACTTAGTATGAAAACCAAATGGTTAACTGAATTAGAGAATCAAGCAGACCTATGAAATGTGACATGGGATATTTGGGGAGGACATATCCCGTATCTATTCAAAATAAATACATAAAGAAATAAATAAGTAAATTAATAAAATTAATAAGTAAATCTTTTTTTAAGCCTTAGAACACACACAGATCACATCTTGTGTTTCTTGTCACTCTAAGAAGTCCTTATTTTCACAGGAAATTGGCATATTACACATATTTTCAAATTAATGTTCAGTTATTATTTCAGTAAAGTTTAAGTGCTCACTCCATTCAAAGCATTATATACTAGGCTTCATGGGGAAATTTGGTATAGGTTTTAGTATTCTCCTAAAGCATTTTCCCAAAGTTCAGAAACTAGTGGGCCAGATGAACACATAAACAAAAGCAAACAATAACACAAAACCTTTGGGATGACACTAAATAAGAGAAATACTGTTATAAGTGAATGATGTGCTATGATGGTAGGAGGAAAGAAAAGTTAATTTTCTATCCAGCAACTGATTCTAGTTAAAAGAAAATATTATAAATAAATCAGAATTAAGAAAATGCTTGTTTCTGTATTTATCTTGAAAAACCTAACATGAAAGATAATATACTCTGTTCAGTCACATTATAAAATTACTGAAATATCTCTCCAGAAATATTCTGATATTTGAACCTTTATTAATCATTCCATTAAGACTCTTCCTTCTCGCGGATCCCCGGGTGGCTCAGGGGTTTAGCGCCTGCCTTCAGCCCAGGGTGTGATCTGGGATCAAGTCCCACATCAGGCTCCTTGCATGGAGCCTGCTTCTCCCTCTGCCTGTGTCTCTGCCTCTCTCTCTCTCTCTCTGTCTCTCATGAATAAATAAATAAAATCTTTAAAAAAATAATAAAAATAAGTTAAAAATAAAAAAGACTCTTCCTTCTCACATAATGCAGTACTCCTAGTCTTCATTAAATATGACTAATGCGATAAGTATTAGGCTGTGAAAATTTCTTCAGAATTAGATTTTTGCTAAGAAAAGATTTAAGGATCTTAGCAAAATTGGGATATTTTTGACATTTATAAGAAACTTTGATAGGATAACAAAAGTCTGTTTGGATTAGTATAGAGAATCTAGTCAGTACTGTTTCATAGAACTCTTCGCTATGATGGATCTGTTTTAAAATTCACACTGTCCAATGCAGTAGCCATTAGCCCCATGTGAATCTTGAGTACTTGAAGTGTGGCTATTGCAACTGAGGGACTAAATTTTTATTTTATTTCAATTAATTTAAATTAAAATAACCACATGTGGCTACTGGCTACCATATTGTATAACCAGCTCTAGAATGAATATATGAAAATTGGTTGGGGCATTCTTGGTTAATTGATGGGGTAAGGAAACCAAAACTGACAAACCAAGGTAACTGGTGGAGCCTCTGCTAGTCCCTGAAGCCCATTCAGCCCTCATTTTCCTCTTCAATGCATACAACTAATGTGGCAGGTCTGCCACTTGGTGCTAAAGGAGCAAGTGATCCTGACCATAAAAGTATGACAAATGATGCATCTAAGAGGTGGCAAAGTGGAGCCACCTCCTCCATCAGGAGAGTTACATCTAATGAATTTCATCATTTCCTTTCTGAGGTGTGCATGTCTAATAGGAGACAGTCAATAATTGCCTACTGAGTAGATCATCAAACAAAGTGAATTAGCTATACAATTGGAGAGGGGTAGATAAATAGAAAAGATTGCAAATGTGGAATGTATAGTATTTGAGATTTTGATTTAATTTGTTTTGAATTTATAGATCAAGTTGGGAATAATTGATATTTTACCAGTATTGTCTACTAATCCATGAAAATAGAATATTTCCTATACTTTTACGTCCAATTTGTTTCATCCAAGTTTTATAATTTTCCACATACAGGTTTCATACATATTGGTTTTTAGTTTTGTTACATTGTGGTCTAAAAACATACTTTGTATGTTATTTATTATTTTAAATTTTTATGGTGTGTTCTGTGTTTCCGAATATGGTATTTTGTGGAGTCTGCCAAGTGAGCTTGCAAAGAATGTGTATTTTGCTCTCATTAGGAGTATTCGCCACCTACTGTCAATGTCAGTTAGATCAAGTTGATTCAGAGGGTTCTATATTCTACTGATTTCAGGTTCAGGTCATCTATATCCTTACTGATTTTCTACCTGCTAGGTCAACCAGTAATTGAAAGAGAGGTTTTGATGTTTCCAATCATACATACATTTTAAACTAATCTAAGTATACTTTGAAATGATGCTATACCACTTCACATATAATACAGGTATCTTTTAATAGAGTATTACTAATTCCTCTATCGTAAGCCTTATGAAATTTATTTCATTCATTTCACTTGTCTATATGCTATATCAGCTAGTAACATTATTATTATTATTGCTTTAGATAAACAGCTATTGTTCAAGTGATTTTACTTATTTTTATTTTTTAAAAGACTATTTATTTTAATAGAGAGCAGTAGGAGAAAGAGAGCAAGAGAGAGACAGCAAGAGAGCATGAACGGGGGGGAGGGGCAGAGGGAGAAACAGATTCCCTGCTGAGCTGGGAGCCTAATGCAGGACTTGATCCCAGGACCCTGAGATCATGACCTGAGCTGAAGGCAGATGCTTAACCAACTGAGCCACCCAGGCATCTGGTCAACTGATGTTAAACAACCTTGGTTAGGTAACTGATTAGAGATAGAGGTCGTTCCAACAAATGGTGCTAAAATAATTGACTATCTATATCCATATATATATATATATATATATACCATATATATATATATGATTATATAAACTATATATATATGAACCTTAATCTAATTACTTATTCATTTAAAATTAACTTGAAATGGATTGTAGAGCTATATATATTCGATGTAACTATTAAAATTGTAGAAGAAAGTTCAATGACTTAGAGTAGGTGAAGATTGTTTAGGTAGGACACAAATAAGCAAATCATAAAGGAAAAAGACATTGAGAAATTGGACGTCATAAAAATTTTCAATTTTGTTTTTCAAAAGAAAAAATATACCACAAAGTGGCAGAAAACATATAACTTATAATGGATTTTATCCATAATATATAAAGTTATATATTAACTTTATAACATATAGATAATAGACTTATAGATATGGAATTTACAGAGGTAATAGACTACCAAAGTAAAACAAAGAGGCAAAAAATTGAATCAGACACTTCACCAAAGAAGATAATGTAATGATAGATATGCATATAAACAGATGCTTCACATCATAGCATTAGGGAAATGCAAATTAAATCCAAAATAAGAGCACACATCTACGAGGATGCCTAAGTAGATGCTACAGTGAAGAACAACTAGAAATCAAATTAATTGATGGTGGAGATGGAAAAAGATACAGATACTTTGGAAAACAGTTTGGTAATTTATAAATTTTGTCATATACTTACCTTACATATCACCAATCTAATTCTTTAATATGTAACCAAGAGAATACATACACAAAACGGTCCCTGTGCAAATGTTCAAAGCTGCTATATTTGTAACATGCAACAATTGAAAGTAATCAAATTCCCATACAATATTTACTGAGAAATACTACTTAATAAAAGGGAACACACTGACACACAGAACAGGACTGAAATCAAAGTGAAAGAAGCCAGGCACACAAAAAACACACAGAAAACTGAGGGGTGTAAGATTCTATTACTATGAAATTCTAGGAAAGAAGAAAAACATGACAGTTACAATGATTATCAGGAGCTGGAATTATAAGGAGCAGATTGTCTGCAAATGAGCACAATGAAACTTGTTGGTCTGGAAGTAGTCTATATTTTGATTTGGTGGTAATTATATGCTGTCAACATTTGTCAAAAATAATCTTAATAAAAATGAATTTTATTGAATCTAAATTATATTAATATATATAACTTTAATGGAATAGGATAAACATCAAACAACCCAACTCTTAGCCAGATTATCATAAATTTTCATAGTAAAGGCCTATATGCTTCAGTATGTATCACCTTGTACAAATTTCCCTTTCGAGGAAGAATTGCAAGGCATGCCAAAAAAGCAATATAAAGCATAATGTGAAGCAATATAGTCATTATCAGAACCAGATTCAGACATCTTTCAGATGGTGGAAGTGTCTGATGTGGAATTTAAAAAAATTATTATAATATGTTACAGAGTCTCATGGAAAATGTGAGCAACATGCAGTATGAGATTGGTAATGTCAGTAGAGATATGGAAACTATGAGAGAAAATTAAAAGGAAATATTAGATATTAAAAATGTAGTAATAGAAATTAAGAATGTACTCAAAGTGCTCATACCTGATTTAACATAGCCAAAGAAAGAAATAGCAAACTTTAACATCAGGTAGCAGAAATTACCCAAACTGAAATGCAAGGATAAAAAAGATTGGAGAAGGGGGTGCCTGGGTGGTTCAGTCCATTAAACAGCTGCCTTCGGCTCAGGTCATGATCACAGGGTCCTGGGATCAAGCCCCACCCCAGGTTCCCCACTCAGTGGGGAACCTGCTTCTCCCTCTCTCTCTCTGCTCTTCACCCTGCTTCTGCTCTCTCTTTCACTTTATCTCAAATAAGTAAATAAAATCCTAAAAAAAAAAAAAAAAAGGTTGGAGAAGGAAACAAAACAAAACACAACACCCAAGACTATGGGACAAAGTAAGAAATACAACATTTATGTAATTGGACAGAAGGAGAATGGGAAAATGAGAAGATGAAATATTTGAAGACACAATGATTTATTTCCTCAAATCACAGATCCCAGAAGCTCAGAAAACACAAGTGGGATAAATATAAAAACCATGCACCAAAAAAAAAAAATAAAAAAATAAAAAAAATAAAAAAAAAAACCATGCACCTAGGCAATTCATATTGAGATTGCACAAAACTAAAGACAAATAGAAACCTTGAAGGCAGCCAGAGGAGAGGAACCTTACCTAGAAAGGAATGACGATAATTAGAGCCAGCTGCTCATCAGAATCTTTGCAAATGGGGAGAGTAGTCAAATTATTAAAGTATTAAAAAGAAAAAAACTACCAATGTAGAATTCTATATCAAATGAAACTGTTCTTCAATAATAAACATTTTCTGTAACAAAAATTAAGAAAAATTTATTGTTTGCAGACTGTACTATAAGAAATTTTGAAAGTTCTTTTAAAGGAGCAAGATAACACATCAAAAACGGATTTACATAAAGAAAGTGTATCAGAAAAAAATGAATATCAGTATTTGATATTTTTCTACAAGAAAAGATCTGTTGTTATGAGTAAGGACCAAGATAAATAGATGGGACATCCTTAGACACTTCTGAGATAAAAAATAGATCAGAAATGGGACCATGATTAACTGACACATGGAAATATATAGGTCAGCATCTATAATGCTAACCTAGAGAAAGAATTTCTGCCGTGTTAACATAAAATTTATTTCTTTTTTTATTTTTATTTTTTTTTCACTTTATTTCATGACTTTATTCCCGTCTAAACACATATTTCTTTTTTTTAAAGATTTATTTATTTGTGTGTGTGTGAGAGAGAGCATGAGCAGGCAGTGGGGGAGGGGGAGTGCAGCAGGAGAGACTCCTCAAGCAGACTCCGTGCTGAGTGTGGAGCCCAACCCTGGCTTCACATCACACCCCATGAGATGATGACCTGAGCCACAAACAGAGTCAAGATAAGTTGAGCCACCCAGGCAGCCCATGGCATGTTTCTGTAAAGTCCTCTCTAGAGTGGTGTCGGGGATTGAAAGTAACTGTTCGCCTGTTACTGCCCCACGATGCCTCAGTATAAGCTCGCCTCCAAACACTTGTCAGATGGAGATCAAGATAGGAAGGGTAGGTACTATTTCCTATGTCTAAATATTTACATTATAAATGTATAGAAAACTACTAAATAAAATATTTTTATCCTTAAAAAAAGCTATAATGAGATATTACTACATATCATTTTTAGGACCAAATCAGAATGGATGACAATATCTAGCAGTGCACAGATGTAGAGCAACTGGGTCTGTCGTAGGAATGTGATTTAGAGGAAAGTTTGCAATCTTTTATGAAGTTAAAGTATACTTCCCATACCATTGGCAATTACTCTCTAGGTATTTACTCAGGAGAAATGACTACTGATATATTCACTTAAATGGATGAATCTTGATATACTGCGGGAAATACGTCAGACACAAAAGGCTGCATATCATTTTATTTATACAAATGCTATAAAAACAAATCTATACTACAGTGACAGAAAACACAAGTCTGAGCAGTTGTGTGACTGGAAACAAACACGGGGACTTTGAGGATAATGGATATTGTCTGCTTTTTGTTTGGAATAGTGGTTAAAGGTAGGTACATTTGTCAGGAATTGAACTACACATGTGAGTATATTGTATTTGAATAATACATCATTAAAGTTTGTCTTGAAAAGTATGTCTTAACCATGATGGCCAAGAATTAACCTTGACATTAGTAACATACTGGATTTCCTTCTCTTTCTCTTTCTCTCTCTTACTTGAAGATGGACATAACTAGAATCTGCTTGATTATCTTAAGAGATATTTAATCATCCAGAGGAGGGCAGTCTCATTTATATTCAAGATAATGAAGCTATATATCTAATAATTATAGGGGTGTGATAAAAAAACAAACAAACAAACATATCCACCATTTGCAGGTTTCCAGCCAGAAGAAATGTGCTCACAGGCTGGAACAATGAATCCAGAATAAGAACCAGATACATTTGCAATTATGTATTAAATTGATTTAATGTGATGTAGTAAAGTTTGCTCTTTTATATTTTGTTGTAGATCTGTGTCCAATGAAAAATATGAAAATAAAATTACTATCTAAAGGTACTTTATATTTCCTGCAGAAATAATTATACAATTATTAGAATCATTTTGTCTGGAATAACATATTTGGAAATGTAGACTGCCTATGCTTTGTCACAACCCAGAAAACCATGGTATTCGGGAGTAGTGAAATATATACATTATTTTGTTAATACAATATATCCCTCACTTGTAGGGAAAATTTAATTATTTTTAACAAATATGAATTCTCTGAATTAACATGGAGAATGATCAGCTCAGAATTAAAGAGGAAAATTTTAAATCAGTAACCGTAAGATTAAGTTAATTTGATTAAGAAAAAGAGAGATTACTGTGCTCTAAGACTTATTCAGTGGAATTTGATGCCTTTAAATTGACTTTAAATATACAGCATAATTTCAGCTAGATCAGAGACTGTGAACTGAGTTTTGAATTACTATTGAACACATAATTAAAGTAACCACTTTAAAAGAAATGCTACATACACTTTTCTGGAGAGATTTTGGACAGATATAGGACTCTGTGTGTGTGTGTGTGTGTGTGTGTGTGTGTGTGTGTGTATAAATAGTACAAAATCGGAGCTTCTGCTGCCTTGGTTTTATCAAGGCTTCACTCAAACTGGGCAAACGTGGAAGTTATTTAAGCTTTATGTATTTTTGTGTTTCCCCTTCCATAAAATTGGGACGATGGTAAATAGTGTCCACCCCATATACTTGTTATGCTGATTAAGTGACAATATATGTAACACATTTAGAACAGTGCATAGCACATGAACACAATTTAAGTACTAACTGTTTGCTTTTTTTATTGTTTTTATTGGACATTAGCCCAAGTTTTCATTGGAAACTTTCTAGTAGTACTTATAAGAATGAGTAATGTGGAAAGAAATGGAAACTTTTGGTGGGTAGAGCAGAACTAGAGAATGTATATTATACGATGTAAGAAGCACTGGAGTGAGATTTTTTTTCTCTCTTGTTCACTGATATATGCCAAGTATCCCAAATAGAGTCCGGCATAGAGAAGTCAATAGATGCTTGTTGAATTGAATTGACATTGCCATGAAGATACGATTCCCTCATGTCCAACACTTATGAAAATTAAACATCCAATTACATGAGAACAATTATAACTCAACATGTAATACGCATGAGAAAAGAATTTGAAATTGCTTCGTGAACTACTGTCCCAAACTTGAAAAATGAAATCTGCATGAAGTAGATAATTTGGACGTAGGAAAAAAAGGCTACAAAATGCCTTGATAATAAGTCAGTGGCATCTGATAGGACAAAAAAAAGATGGCAATAATTTACATTAGCTGAGGAAAAAATGGGAGGAAATGTAAAAACTCTGAGGAAACAAATTTTTGTTGATCAGGGAATTCCTTAGTTCTATTCTATGAGGAACGTATCACACTGGACCTTGCACAATTAAACTTGGCAAAATTTGGTTTCATCTTCCTCACTTCCTTTTTGCTAGTCTATATGGTTAAAAAATTGACCAATATGAATGGAATTTCATGAAATGATTATCATGAAAACTAAACTTTTAATTCTGTCTTGGACCTCCATATATAGCTTGCTTTAAAGTCTTAGGATTATCTCTTTATATGAGCAGAATGACTTTACATAATGGTCCCAGATGCTTCATTACAAAAGAGGTAATGAACCTTCTTCAACACCTCAAGCTGAGCATCCGTGACTGCTCGTCAGTGAGTGAGCAAATTATGTCAGTTAATCGGCAAGGAAAGAGCAAGTTGCTGCTATCATGTGATTCTGTTTAGTTTCCTGTGATGCTTAATGTGAAAAGGAACTTTACCCATTGTTCTATCTTTTCTATTCTCCCATCAGTCTGTTTTTCCTGAGACACATATTCTTACTCTTTAAGTTATCATGAACTATTGGTAAGACCATGGATGATTTGTAAGATTGACTTGCACACTGAACTCAACTTTATTTCGTAAATAGCTAATGCAAAGAGATACTCTGGATCTGAGCAATTCTCTATTCAAAACTTTTGTGCATTCAGGCAAAACTGAATTTCCAATCTTGATATATTGTGAGTCTATAATTTTAAAAGATATGCAGGGTGTGGGTTTTGATGAATGCAAGTTAATATGGCCATGCATATTACCTGTCCAGTTTTTTCACCCAACTGATCTCTCACTGGAGAGTTCATGAAATAGGAGAGCACATAGGAAAAATGGGGCCGGAGTGAAGAAACAGAGCTGAAGGAAACAATATCTAAGGGTGAAATGTGAAATATCTAAAAAGTGAAATGCTTTTGCTATGCTATAATGGAAGATGAACTAAAATTTGATCAATAAGCAATCTTAAAGGCCACTTCTAAAAGAACACTCTTCTTATAGTTGCACTTAAAAAAAAAAAAACATTTTGAATTCACTGAAGTAGTTTTACCTTGGTGTGCTATAAAATAAGAAAAAAAAAAGGATTCAAATTGGTTCAGTGATGCAAAAGAGTAAATATAAAATAACTGTGAAAATATAACAATATAATGATAGATGTTAAATTAGTTGTCCCTTCCCAGTAGCATGAATAAAGAGCTATTAACCATAAATTGCAATGGAATTACCTATTGGATGACAAAACCCCCCATATAAAGAGATTTTAAAGCTGTTTGCTAAAGTGACTACTACTACTTATTCCTATAGAAAACCAGATTCATTACTAACCATCAGCAGTGAACTATGTCAGAGTAAACTACTTTTTTCTACAGGTTAAAATAATTAAAAAAAAATACCTCAAAAGGTTCATGGTTATCTGGAAAATCAAGTTTAAGTGCATAATCTCCATAAACAAATTTAACCTATTGTGATAGGCTTATGTAGTACACAACTTAAATTAGCAATGCATACATAATGAAAATTAAACAGTTTCATATGTAGTTATGAAAAGGTGAAGATGAAATCATCAAATATGAAAGAAAAGAGTAGAATCAGGCAGCCCGGGTGGCTCAGCGGTTTAGCGCCGCCTTCAGCCCAGGGCCCGGTCCTGGGGTCCTGGGATTGAGTCCCACATCGGGCTCCCTGCATGGAGCCTGCTTCTCCCTCTGCCTGTGTCTCTGCCTCTCTCTCTCTCTCTGTGTCTTTCATGAATGAATAAATAAATAAAAATCTTTTTTAAAAAAAGTATTATCAATAAGATATTTTAAATATTACACAAAAAGTCTATATATTGGTATGTGTTCATGTGTGTGTTTATATAATTTTGCATAAATATAAGCATATATATGTGTATATATGTGCATATATATACTTATTATATAAACAGGTAGAATGTTAAGGATTTTAAGAGGAAACTATAAAGAAGAAGAAAGAGATTATTGCTTATCCTCAGACTCGAAAGACTGTTATTTTACATTGGTTCACTAATTTAATCTGTAGCTTGTCTAGGTAAGTATCCAAAATATGCCTTTAACCTTATGATATAACCAAAAGTCCCTTTAAAAAACAAAAAAATAAAAACAAGGCTTAGATAATAAAAGCCAGGGTCTACCTGACAATATTTCATGTAGTTCTGATGAGTTTTAAGAATGATTATGTTCATTTAGACATGTACCTTGCTGAAAGTTGAGCATCTTGATTTTTATGACACTTAAATATTAGAATTATCATATATATTTGGCTCAGACAGTAAATGCTTATTAAGTGAGTATTGACTTAGGTCTTGGGTACTTTGAATGGTTGTGTTTCTGAGTTATCTGGATACTTTAAAAAGGACAAATATACATATTTGGATACTTTAAAAAGGATATATATATATATATATATATATATATGATGGATTTCTGAAATTTTAATGACCTTTTTACACTATTCAGCTAACATCCTATTTAATTTTTTGACTAATATAAAATCTTTTTTTATTATGGCACATTATTAACATCCTGGTTGCTTTTATTATTCACTAACAGAAAATGCCCAAAGGTAATAGAAAATCAAAATTCAGTTAAGTTAATTAAGCGATAAGATTTATAATAACTATGAATAACTACAAAGATCAGCAGCTGGTTTATGCAGGTGGCCAATAAACTGTTGGAATGTCCAAAACATAAACATAAGGGGTGGCAGTAGGGGGCAGGTAGTGATTAGATATGGGAAGGCTGAGGTTAGCTTTTAGTTTGGGTAGAACATTGGACTTTTTTTTCTTCCAGTAGAAATTTCCTCTATGAAAAAAATAATTATCAAAATGATACATTTCACATGATGGGGCCCCTTGTAGCAAATTTACATCATTTAATTTTGATGTATTGAAATTATTGCTAGGGCTTCTGAAAAGGATCTGATTTAAAGATCAAGGAATCAGTTAGGTAATAGGAAATCTGAGTCCATTACTGGACAGATAAATTGAAGAACTGATATAATTTCATTTTTATAAATTTACTGATGAATCATATAAGCTTTCTTTCAGGATTATATCTGATCATTTAGAACTGTAAACCTTACAAACCTTCATTGACCTATTGATGTTTTTAGTGCCATAGAAACTGGCAGTATTTTAACCTGACTTGAAGGAATACATTCGGATTGATATTTAGAATAAATATTGATATTTAGAATAAAACAAATTGTGCTTTCATGATTCCACTCTATGTGTTCACTATTCTAAACTTCCTTTTCCAGGTTTTGTATTCCACACAACCCCACTTAACTACACCTCATCAGAATTCACGTATATATATATATACAGTTCACATATATATACCTCAACATACCTTTTTCTATGAAATGTGACAATGTTATTATCACAATACACATCTACCACTTGAACCTAATCCTTATTTCTGACCTAAGAAATCCTATACATTAACTTTTTCTTTTTCCTGATATTATACCATTAAGAATAATCAGTAAGAGGATCAACCCCATGCTCAGCACTGTGAGGTGAATACTTGAATGAAATAGTATCTGTATAACAGCCAATGAACCAACAATGTCAACAAACAACTATTTTTTGACAGCAAGAAGAAATGCATGCTATGATTTATTTATTGACAATGATTTCCAGAATGTACTATATGCACCTCAAGGATGCGGTAGAAAACGAGAGTATTAGAATTATTTTATTTTTTTTAAATGTTTTACCTTACTTGAAATGTTCTATTTTTGGTTTGCTGTAATACCGTTATTAGTCATTAACAGATAATCATAATATATTACAGATATATAGTCACATATTTTTTAATCGGTTGGAGAATATGACACCAAAAAATGTTGAAGACTTTTAGGAAAGCATGTTAGGGAGTTTAACTGAAAAGTAGAATTGAATATAAAGAAAATGATGGGTTAAGTGCTTATTAGAGTGGTTATTAGAGTGGTTTAACTATAAACTGTATCATGTAAGTGGGGTATCCACTACAGTTCTCACTTACTTTTCTAAAAATTTTTATCAGCAGGAAATAGATGTACACTTCAGCAAGTAGCCAAGGAAAGTGTAATACAATAACTATTTACACAGGAGTCAATAGAGATTAGATAAAACAAGGAATGGTTGGTTGTACCAGGGGTTAAGTCATCACTACTCCTAGACCTTGAATGGAAAGGGAGAAGGCAATTATATGAGCTCATAAAAAACCTCATACCTTTTTGCAGAGGGTCACCTGACAGAGACTGTGGCCTTTGGTGTGGGGACAGATGATGTCTATTTTCCAAGGAAGAACCAAAGGAGTAGATATCTTGACTTTATTTTTTGCCACCCTCTAAACTCTTACTGGTTACTCCCATTGGCCGGATCCAATCTGAAGCCAGAGAAGGAAGTGCACAGATATAGTCCATACAGGACAGCCTCCTTGGGTATAGTTTGAGAAAGAGAGTGGAGTGTGGATATGCAAGAGAAAATTGAAAATTTCTGCATTCCATTCCTCTTTATTCTTGGCATCTTTTCTTTTCCAGATGAAAAAAAAAATGTGTCTCTAATACAAGGGATACATGAATCCCATCACCTACCATAACCTTATGACTTGATGTCAGTTTAGTCGTATCCCCAAATAAAATCTAAAATGTTGGCAAACCTCAGTACTCTTTATGTAAGATAATCTAGGGGGAAAAGTGAGGGAAGAAATTCTTAATTAACATAAAATATAGCTTCCTTAGTCCTATTACTTATGTAACCTCTCATATGACCTTAAATGACAATTGTATATTCTTTTAAGCTACATCCATTCAATGTGTATTCTAAGCTCTGTCAGTGACTGGGCTATAGTATTCTTTATCTGGTGATATGATCTTGGGGTATAAGCCTTTGATTGCTTCTGCCTTGATTGGATTTCTTCATTATTCTGTTACCTGACCTTTTATAGAAGTGAGGCAATCTAGAGAAACCTCTAGGTTCCAGAAATAGTTCTTGCCTCCATTGTGTGGCAGCAATCTGATTTCCTATTCTTAAATAGCATCAATCACCTCAGCCTCAATGATTGTAGTCCCTTTCTCTGCTAAGTTGAAGAGCTTGAGGAGTTTATGATGGCCTGAGGGCATACTCACTTTCCAATTTAACAGAGATTGTGTTGTCTAGGGGAAGCATTTCTTCTGTGGAAACTAGGGCACTTCTCCTATTTGCTGAAAGAAGCTACTCTCACTACCTTCCTTAGTTTCTGGACTTGTGCATTTTGACAGCAGGAGAGATGGCATGTGTTGGATAATGGTGTAAGGTCTATAACATCTGGTGGGACGCTGTCCCAAATCCACAAGATTTTGTCATTCTAAAGATGCTACAGCAGTCTTTAGCAGATTATTCCATTCTATCAGATCTGCTACTTGTAGATGTTGAGACCAGTGGATTTGGGGGTGAGCTCATGGACACATTTCTTTTGTTGCAAACTACTTCCCTTTGTCTGAAGTAAGATTATGTCAGAATCCAAAGAAAATAGGGATTTTGTAAGCCTACAAGTCATGAAGCTGACAGAATTGTGACCAGAGTAGAAAGATTCCAGATATGTCTCTTCCTGCAAGAAAACATATTTTCCCATAGTGATAAAAGGAGTCAAGTAGAACCAAGGTCATACCGGTTAGGCAGAAGGTGTCATATGAATGGCTTTGTGTTGTCTTCTGCTATCAGCACACTGGTTGGCCATAAGCAGATCAACCATGAAGAGAATTTCATGTTGTCAAACCTGGCCCCTTGTGTTATCCTGACCTACTAGTATCTTTCCCATTGAGCAAACACTTGGATTAACAAAAATGAAGACTCATAGCTATAGAACAGATAATTTTGTGCTTCTGATTATTGAGGTCCCTCTGCAGTGTCAGCCTTCTCTGGAAGATTAAATGGGACATGAATATCCATATTTTATACTCTTTCGAAGGGGACCACTCCTATACTTCATCAGAACTTCTTGTCATCAACTGTCCAATTGGGTTCTTTTAAGTCCCTTACCAGTGGCCCAACTTGTCAGCTACTGCTCGAAGATTAGTGTAGATCATGACCTCAAGCTATCTCTCCCTTTAGGGTGGGCAAGGGGGTAAGGGGGTGGGTAAAGTGGGTATATTTTTACAAACTTGATGAATCATATGTGTGATGATATATCAATGCTGGGAGTTTATCATTGTGTATCTTAAGAACAATTTATATTAAATATTGGGCTATGTAAGGGGCTTCTTTAAAATGACCATTGTTATGGTGTCTGGGTGGCTCAGTTGATTACAACATCTGACTTCTGCTCAGGTCATGATCTCAGGGTCCTGGGATAGAGCCCTGTGCCAGGCCACACTCAGTGGGGAGCCTCCTTCTCCCTCTCCCCTTTCTCTCTCTGCCCCTCCCCCTGCTCCTGCTCTGTCTCTCAAATAAGTAAAATCTTAAAATAAAATAAAATGACCATTGTTCCACTTGAAATGTGCCTTTACAGAGGGCTTCCCGAAGCAGCTGACAGCCTAAATTGTTGCTTTTGCTTCCAAAGAATTTTTTTTTTTTTTTTTTTGGCAGTGTAGGCAGAGGTAGGAAGATGGGATTTCCTACTTAAATCTCAAACTAAGGCTATTACTAGAGCTATTGCAAGATGAGGGCCTTTTAAATACTTTTAATGAGGAAGCTCATTCTTAATGTAGACGGAAATAATTTCATATTTCAGCATTATTTTATTACCTCAGTGAACACTTTAAACGCTGGGCCAATTGTTTCCAGGAAACACTTCTGACTCTAACATGTGCCAAACAACCTCTTACTGTATGTAAGAATAGCTCTAGCTTAATAGATGTGTACAACGTTTTTTAAGGATTATGAAAAACAAAGTAAAACATTTTATACTAATATAGGAATTTGCTTTTTCCTAAAAACAAACCAAGAACTTTGCTACTTGTCTTTGCTCAGCTACTAAATGTTTTCCTTATCTGTAAGTTATACTGAAGCTCCTGGAAAGAACTTTCCAGCCGGGGAAAAAAAGCATAATTCTTTTTGGGTGATGTATCTGTTTTTCACCTGTTTTTCATCACTCATTTCATACAGTGAGAAGCTTTCCTTCCTTCAGGAACTCCACCCAACACTGATCCCTCCTTTTTCATGTCGCCATTATCTACTGACTTTACTTTGAACCTGTCACTGTCACAGCAAGTTGTGTCTCTCTTCACTGAAGCCAGATTTCTGATTAATATGGACTGAAATCGCCTTACGAGGCAATGGACTGCTTGAGAAAATACAGATAATTCAAAAGAAAGGATGTAAAAGCTCTCCTAATCTAATGAATAGCTACTAATCTTCACTGTTGACAAGGACACATACATCATGGAACTTAATTTTTTATAGAAATGGGCATTTTGTAACATTCGTCCATGATCTCTTTTTCTCATTTGATAATAATATGAACATCTTCCATATCATTAAATATTTTTGTCTAGGAAATTTTTGATTATTGTATGGTTTCATTATATATAATACAGCTTATAGTATTTACTGCGTGTGCATATGCGTATACACAGGGAGAGAATATACATTTATTTTCACCTGCATGTACAGACACATAATACGACTTTAATCACCTATATTGGTAAAACATTGGACATATCGTATCTATACTTCCTGAGAATATAATTTTTTTAAAAGAATTCTTGAGTTAAAGATTATAAGCTATGTTTCATTTTCTTGTATAAAGCATTATAGGAAGGTGTGATATGGGCACCCACTATAGTACTTATGTGCATTGACATATAACATTCATTCATTCATTCATTCATTCATTATGTTTCTAAGTTAACTGAGGTATAATTGACAAAAATCTTTTAGATTTATGATGTACAATGTGGTATTTGGGGTTTTTTTGTTGTTTTTTTTGGTTGTTTTGTTTTTTAAAGATTTATTTATTCATTCATGACAGACACAGAGAGGGGGAGAGAGAGAGAGGCAGAGATACAGGCAGAGGGAGAAGCAGGCTCCTCGCAGAAGCCGGATATGGGACTCGATCCTGGGATCCCGGGGTCATGACCTGAGCCGATGGCAGCTGCCCACCAGCGTCCCTACAATGTGGTATTTTAATATATGTGTCTCCCATCCAAGTACTAACCAGGCCCGACCCTGCTTAGCTTCCGAGATCAGATGAGATTGGGAGCATTCAGGGTGGTATGGTCTTAGAAACTAATTAACATATCTGTCACCTCACATAGTTCTGCTTTTGTTTTGTTTTGTTTTGTTTTGTTTTTTCCCCTATGGTGAGAACATTGGATCTACTCTTTTAACAAATTTCAAGTATACAAAATAGTATTATTTTTAAAGTTTTAATTTAAGTTCTAGTTAGTAAACTAGAGGTTTTTCATTTTTTAAATACCACAATCTCTTCTACATATCTCTCAGATGGGAAAAACTTCTATTTTAACTCCTCTGTTCATCAGTCTTTCCATAGAACTAGGTTGTCTGAAAGCCTTCTTCTACCTTTTTCAACTTGTTCACTGATGAATGAATAGTACCAGGCACTGGGACCCAAAGCTCGCAGTGGTCTCTTCAGCCTGTTGCTCTTCTGGTACTTACATTGGCTTCTCTTGGTCTCCCACATTGAATTCTTTCTGGTTATAAAACCCAGTGTCATGGGACGTCTGGGTGGCTCAGTAATTGAGCGTCGTCTCTCTTTGGCCCATGGCATGATCCTCAGGTCCTAGGATCAAGTCCAGCATCCAGCTCCCAGTGGGGAATCCGCCTCTCTCTCTTCCTTTTTCTGTGTTTCTCTCATGAATAGATAAATAAAAAATAAAACCTAATTTAAAAAACAAACAAACAAAAAACAGTACCAGCACCGATTTGAGGTAAAATGCATTGGTGAGTCTTCATAGACTAAAGGGGAAAGAGCAAAGTGCATTAATAAAAATAACACTACTATGTATAATAGATAGGTCCAAAATCCCACCTGTTTAGCAAAATATAGTTGTTTTTCTTTCATGTAAATTATGCAACATATGTACCTTATCAGTCAGTGGCTCTCCTCGAAGTGGTGATTCACACCCCCATGTTGCTGTCTTCTTATTTTGGCTCTACTGTTTTCTTTACTTTCTTTCTTTCTTTTTTGGCGGGGGAGGAGAGAGGGAGATAGAGAATCTTAAGCCGGCTCCATACCCTGTGTGGACCCTGATGCAGGGCTTGATCTTACAACCCTGATATCTGAGCTGAAATCCACAGTCAGACACTTAACAGACTGAGCCACCCAAGTGCCCCAGCCCTGCTGTTTTCAACGTGGCTTCCGGAATTGTTGTATTGAGGGAAAGAACATCAAGAATCACTAGGCCTGGGTTTGGATCATATCATGTCTGTCCTCAGTTACAAGATGCATTTAGCTGCAGAGGAGGCTGGGGAATGCTGTATGGGCTATGTGCACAGGTAGGAGAGAAAATGGACTCAATAGTTAGACGCTCTGCCATAACATGTGAACGGGTAGGGATAATTAACTATTATAATAGGATAATGGAGTAAGGTAAATGAGCTATAAAATCATAGAGGAGAGAATATTTACCTTTCCTTAAAGTTGATATTGGTGAACAGGGACTATTTTGGTCATCAGGAATAGAAGAAATTTCCCAGCCAAAGGAAATATGGAAAGTTAGAGGTGATAAAAAGAATAATTCCTATATAGCATGGTTAATATGTTTCTTCATTAAATTTCTGCCACTTTTTCAAAACATATTTTCAGAGAAATTTGTAAGGATGGATGCATAAGGAAGTATATAAATTGAATCACGATTTATAATAGAAATTATTGACACAACATAAATGTTCAGTGAGAAAGGATTGGTTAAGTAAATCATGGTATAGCCAAGCTATGGCATATTTTGCAGCCGATAGAAAGTAGGTATGGATTTACATATTTATTTAGAAAGATTCCCACAATTGCTTTTCAAAGGATAAAAATGAGCATTCATAATGATGACCATGCTAAATGAAATGATAAAATTCTGTGTGCTTGAATGATTCTACTTTAAATAGTATGTCTCTGTGGAGATTAATCATTCAAGCAGGAGTTTCAATGATTGTTCATTTTCTTTTTTCTTTTTTTTTTATTTTTATTTATTATTTATGATAGTCACAGAGAGAGAGAGAGAGGCAGAGACACAGGCAGAGGGAGAAGCAGGCTCCATGCACCGGGAGCCCGACGTGGGATTCGATCCTGGGTCTCCAGGATCGCGCCCTGGGCCAAAGGCAGGCGCCAAACCGCTGCGCCACCCAGGGATCCCTGTTCATTTTCTTTTTCATAATGCCTACCTACCTCCCACTCTGTCTCTCTCTCATCTTTATCTCTATCATCTTCTTTTCTTTTAAATGAGCATATATTATCATACAAATTATATATTTTTATTTAAAAATAAAAATTGGTTGGAAAAAATTTTAAAGTTTTAAAAATAAAAAATTGGTTGGAAAAAATTTGGTTGGAAATCAGTGACCCTTCAGTTCTGCAGATGATCTCTCACTTAGCTATCTGATGAAACTACTACCTTATTAATGCTTAATGGGAGGCACCCTCCTGGGAAACAGTAGCTAATGTCTGCTGGACTTGATCTAGTCAAGGGCTTGCTATTTACAACTTTCTTGCCACATAAAAATCTAGTTGCTGAAATGTAATGGACAGAAATCAGAACACCATGTAATGGCTAGGATAAAAAGTAAAAAAAATGTTATTGCCAAATGTGTCAGATTCATAAAAGGTGTATATAGATCTTCTTCAAAGAGATAGTAGGTGAATTGCTATTTATACATTAAACAGAATGAATTTGATTGTTAAATATATATTCAGCGTTTGTTATTATATTTAAAGTCTGTTACTGTTTCGAACAGAAATACGCCTAAGTAAGTAAATATAAAGTTCCTTGTTCCTAAACAAAAATTACCCTTGACAAATTCAGGGTCTTTAGAATTAGCAAACAAGCATGGCCCAGGGAACTGTGGGGAGAAGACAAAATAGTTTGATGGTGGAAGTGTGGTCCCACTGCTGGTTTGATTTCCTCATCTCTAACTCTACCACAAACACATTTAGGATTGATGAGAAAAAAAATGCTGTCTTAGAGAAATTGATTGATTAGCAATGAAGGATCAGTATTCAAAGGTGGGAGAGACTGAAAGTCAGAGTTTTAAATTTATTACAGTTGACAATTAGACGATAAAAGTGAGAGAAGAGCTATATTGCCACCAAAAAGAATGTTTTTAAAGGCAAATATACGGAAATGATCAACTAAGTAAATTTGAAAATGTAAATGCGATTTGAAGTAATTCCCTGGAGAGCATGGCACATGGAATAACATTAGGCTTTGGTTCAATATGATGCTTTTACTAACATACATCATGTATTACTGTGTTCTTTAACCAAATAAAGTTATTACTCTAAAATCAACTTAAGGGGGCGCATGGGCAGCTCAGAGGTTGAGCATCTGCCTTTGGCTCAGGTTGTGATCCCAGGACCCTGGAATCGAGTCCTGCACTGGGCTCCCAGCAGGGAGCCAGTTTCTGTTTCTGTCTGTGTGTCTGCCTCTCTCTCTCTGTGTCTCTCATGAATAAATAAAATCTTATAAATAAATAAATAAATAAATAAATAAATAAATAAATAAATAAATAAATAAGTCAACTTAAGCAGCACCTGGATGGCTCAGTCTGTTAAATGTCCAGCTCTTGATTTCTGCTCAGGTCATGATCTCTGGGTCCTGGGATTGAGCTGCGGAACAAGCTCTGTGCTCAGCAAGATTCCACTTGGGATTCTCTCTCCCTCTCCCTCTGTTCACCAACTTCCATGGATCATGTGCTCTCTCTCTCTCTGAAATAAACAAATAAATAAATAAGATATATATAAAATAAATAAACAAATTTTTTCTCACTTAGTTTTTTTTCTAGATACAGACTGTCTTATCTCTCTTTTTGCAAATAAACAATGCTCTTTGTTAAGGGGACATGTCTGCAATTGAAAAAAGTATGTTCATAATACAATGTACATAACCAATAATGAAATTAATATGTAGTATCCCATTGATAGATTGATCAGTTTGTTTGTTTATATTTAGGTAGTTATCCTCCTTAGCAATAGGAATTCTAAGATAAAAGTAAATCTCCTTAAAATCTTTGCAACGTGAACTATGTTTAAAAAATACAAATGCACATATACGTAAAGATTCTGCTTTTATATTTCTACAAGCTTTACAATGTCATTTTGACTGAGCTTAATAATTATTTTTTAATGATTTCACCATATAATTAGGGAAAAAATGACTTACAGCACAGTATATTACTTTTGCAGTTCAAACCAGCTTTGGAATCGGGACATTTCCATTCATATTCAAATTAATAATCATGAAATCAAAATGTAGATTTTGTTGCCTTTTGTGTTACATTTGCCTGTTAGAGCAGAAAAGTTAAATAAATAATGATGCTTCATTTTTTTTAAAGTTTGGCTTTGGGGGACATGATATTGTGTGGATGTCAGTGGTCTTTTTTTCTTTTTTAAGCTACATAAAGGAGAGAAATGAACAGGTTAGAAAAAAATAGGAGTTGCTTTTTAAACAAATTACAGATCAGAGATAAACTACATACCCAATCCCTTAATCTGTCCCATTTCCTATTTATATTAATTGAAGGAAAAATACTGGCTTGTCTAGTAAGATGCATTCTTCCAAGTAACACTCAGAAAAAGAAAAAGGCTAGTTCTACATTGTAATTACTTAGCATTCTTTTTCTTTTTTGCTTGAACAAGGTGAAAAATGTCAGTAGATCTGCTCATGCAAAAGAAAAGAAATATAAAATGTCAAACATGCATTCATTAGAGGTTATTATAGAAAAAAGTATTTAACATTAGGGAGGAAACACTTAACCTGATACACATTAAGTTGTTACCTATTCTCCTCTAAGAAAATGAGAATAATTAAGGAGAATGATTATAGGTGCTGCTAACTGGTTCTAAGTTTAAGGATACTGTTTATGACAGTTTTGTTTTTATTGATGTTAATTCTATAACATGATCATACTTACTACCACTGACAAAACTATTGTCTTGAGAATGTTAAGCAAAGCAAATGGCTGTACCTTTGAATATATTGCAAAATCCAAGTACTTTTGTGTGCCTTAACTTGATCTTCATGCCATAAGATGCTGAGTGTCACATTTTTCCACTTGAAATAAATGTTAACTCCTGACTGCTTCCTAGACTTGGTAGCATTTTGTGGACTCTGGTGCATTTTTTTCTGCAATGTGATATACACCTGTTGGAGTGTATAGAGGGAATTTATTTATTTTTTATTTTTTTAAAGACTTCATTTATTTATTCATGAGACACACAGAGAGAGGCAGAGACACAGGCAGAGGGAGAAGCAGGCTCCCTGCGGGGAGGCCCACGTCGAACTCTATCCCCGGGGTCACAGGATCACGACCTGAGCCAAAAGCAGATGGTCATCCATGAGCCACTCAGGTGCCCCTATAGAGGGAATCTAAAAGAAATGTGAATGGTGAGTTGATTTCTTAATTTCTAAGAATTCTTGACCTCAAATTCTTTAATCACTTTTTTATTTTCTGAAGGACTTTTAAAATTTAAGAAAATTTTTGAACAGCTCTTTTAATGTTATTTTTCCCTTGAGCTCTTTGCTCTTTTAAAATAACATGTACATATGCATGTATTTACATATGTATTAATTCATATCACGTTAGTTTTCAAAAAGTTTTTCTTCTCTCTTTCCATAACTGCCATCATTTTTATGAGGAAAAAAAAGCAACTTTAAATGGTGTGTTCCTAGTCTTCTCTTGTCGGTTACCTTGCCCAAGTCCTGCTCAGTCCCTTAACTGAGGGATCCCTGGGTGGCTCAGAGGTTGGGCGGCTGCCTTCGGACCAGGGTGTGATCCTGGGGTCCCGGGATCGAGTCCCACGTCAGGCACCCTGCTTCTCCCTCTGCCTGTGTCTCTGCCTCTCTCTCTCTCTGTGTGTGTCTCTCATGAATTAATAAATAAAAATAAATAAAAAAGTAAAAAAAGAAACCTTAACTGATTGTTGAATTGAATAATGGGAACTTGCTGGCAGCATGACAACTGGCTGTGTTTACCCCAGAAAGGAATTCCAAAGGGATTAAGGACAGAAATAAAACAAGGAATTTGGATATATGTGGCGATACAGAAAATGAATAATGTACTGCACACACACACACTTAAACACACACACACACACCCAAACCGACTTTCTTGAGAATTTTATGCCATTTCTCCAAAACAGAGATGATAGGCATATGAGGTATAATGCAACAGCTGATGACAAGAATGATATTTAAATATATACATTTTATTACTAAAAGAGTGAATTATTAAAGAAATGAAAATTGAAACAATACTAAGATATAATTATTTTGCCTATCATTTTGGGGGGGAAGATAATACTATACAATGCTGACAAGAGAATGGAGAAAGTAGTGCTCTGATTTTCTGCAATAAGGAATTGCTAACTGGTAAAACTTTTTGGAGATTAATTTGAAAATACATCTTGAAGTTCAAATATTGCATAACCTTTGACTCAGCGATACTATGTTTATAAATGTACCATATGTACTAACACAAGTCATACAAAAATGTATGCACAGGAGTATTTGCTGAGTGAGTGTTGAGCTTTAGCTCTAGAATCAGACAGACCTGAGTTGTAATTACCACTTCATTACTTTATTTTTTAATATAGATATTTTTATTGGAATTCAATTTGCCAACATATAACACCCAGTGCTCATCCCATCAAGTGCCCCCCTCAGTGCCCGTCACCCAGTCACCCCCACACCCCGCCCACCTCCCCTTCCATCACCCCTAGTTCGTTTCCCAGAGTTAGGAGTCTCTCATGTTCTGTCTCCCTCTCTGATATTTCCCACTCGTTTTCTCTCCTTTCTCCTTTATTCCCTTTCACTATTTTTTATATTCCCTGAACGAATGAGACCATATAATGTTTGTCCTTCTCCGATTGACTCACTTCACTCAGCATAATACCCTCCAGCTCCATCCACGTCGAAGCACATGGTGGGTATTTGTCGTTTCTAACGGCATGACTTTCTAGATATGTGAGCTTAGGCAAGTTACATAGCATGTCTAGATTTCACTATCCTTTGAGAATTGAATGAAATGATGTCTATAAAGTGTGTAAGAAAGTGTTTGGCACCTCATGAGTACTTGAGAGATGTTTATTAGTCTTTGTAATGAAGATAATATTGTTATAAATATTATGCAGCATCATTTATAATAGTAAAGATCTGAAAACAAGCCCCCTATTCAACTGGGATATCAGTTAAATAAACTTAGGTTTATTGAATAGAATACAACAAAGCCACTAAAAAGAATAAGATCAATCTATGTGAAAGTAGAGGCAAGAAATACTTTGAAAAAATAAAGTTTTAGTATTAATAGTATTATTCCATGTGTGTGAAAAGACACAAATATATTTTGACTAGTCTATATCAACAAAAAGAGGGAAAAGCATATGAACCAACATATTAATAGTGGTTATCTCTGGGAAGTTCACTAATGAGCCATTTTTATTTTTTCTCTGTTATATTTTTTGAGATATTTAATGTTTTTTAAGGTCATTCTTTATTGTCTGCAAAAGTAAAAAAAAAAAAAAATTGTCAGAAAAAAATTAATCCTGCTTTTCTGGCATTAAGGATACAGACCAGAATATGTCATCTATCTGTATGTATGGAGATATAAAGATATATTCATATACTTTATCTATCTATAGACCAGTGTATGTCATCTCTCTCTCTCTAGATAGATAAAGTATACATATGTGTCTATATCTCCTATACATACAGATAGATGACATATTCTAGTCTGTAACCTTAATTAAAAAAATAGGACACACATATAAAATATTAATGGTAAGTAGGTATCATGTAGCCTGATATGTTCTTTATTTGAAAGTTATAGAGAATTATGGAAATTCATTAACAATTTTTGTGGTATCAGTACTTGAAAAAGAAACCCTAGGAATGGAAGGAACCTCAATACTTCTCTGAATCCAGCATCTCAGCAAGAGCACAAATTCACTGAAAGCCAACTCCACTAACTTCATCTGATTTGGGGGATAATAAGCTACTAACTCCGAAAGTAAAATATTGCTGTTAGAATTTTATTTCTTAAATTGATTAAAATGTGCTTTCTCATAAAATTCCTGCCATCATTTCTACTTTTGCTTCATAAACTGAATGAGGCTCTTTAGAAACTTTCTTTAGATGATAGCTTCTTAAATAGTTTCAAGTTGGAAACACGTAATTTTTTCATTTAAAATTTTCCCCAATTCTTATTATTTTCCTGTGTATCAGAGGATTTCCAGGCTTATTACTTTCTTGGTGCTCATATCTGAAGGTTCTCAGAGACACTTATTCTCCTTTATAGTCTGACTCATGCCATTCCAAAGTCAGGATAACCTTTCACAGGGAATAGTCAGCTGGGTGATCCAACTGTTTATTATTAGTCCTAGCAATATCAGGCTTGGTATTCTCTAACTATAAACATCAAGGAAGACAAAAGTTTGTTTACTATTTTCTAGTTTCAAGCCTATTTTATTATTTTGGAATTTGTATTTTTATGAAGTATAATAATTTACAAATTATTTTGACAAGCTTTATATCCTTTATAAATTTTGCAAATTTTTAAGGTAATCTGGATCCAAATATTTGCCCTATTAAGTAATGTGGGAAGCTCATTTCAGTACAATTAATGTGTTAGGAACTATGAAATAACAACACATTGTAAGAGTCAAGACGAGACCACATTCCTTTCATTTTAACTTAACATCATTATGAAGAGTAAATTAAGGGTTGACTAGATTTTTAAAATTATATATTAACATACATACACACATATGCATGCAAACACTCACACACACATTGAAACATGTACGTTAGAGCAAAAAGGGACATTAGTGTAGTGATAACTTGTAGGGCAATGACCAAAACATTAGCCTTATATGGGATCCTAAGTTCTCTTAATAAATAATCAAGCCTAGAATTTTGTTGTGAAGTTCCACTTACCGGGCACATAGTTTCAAATTCAACTTGACATTTGAAATTACATGTCACCACTATGAAAGTCCTTGTATTTTTTTGAAAATGCTTTGACAGGGAGTCAAATTGCAATTGAGATGAAGGATTATCAAAGTTGCTTGCTTTTATAAAGATGTAGTGGGAGGAGAGACATGTAAAATATCAAAACATATAGTTGAATGTGAGAATAAATTTATCTTGGTATATTTTCAAAAGTTCTCTTTTATTTTGTACAACTTTGTCTGCCCAGTATCCAAGGTCATCCCCTCTCTAATAATTTTATTTAAAAAAATATGACAGATGGGACGCCTGGGTGGCTCATCAGTTGAGCCACTGCCTTTGGCTCAGGTCGTGATCCCCGAGTCCCGGGATCGAGTACCACATTGGCTCCCTGTGTGGAGCCTGCTTCTCCCTCTGCTTGTGTCTTCACCTCTCTCAGTGTGTGTCTCTCATGAATAAATAAATAAAATATTTTTTTAAAAATATGACAGAAAAGTTTTAAGATTTGGGGTTTGACTTGCTTAATTATTAAATCTTAATGATTAATCAAGTCATATAATATTTCTTCACTTAAAAGACAATACACAACATTGAGATAATGGATTAAAATAGGCGTTTCATTAGTGTAGTGTATGGTTTGTAAGTAAGCAATAAAGACTGGATGTTTATATTATTAAGCCAGTGTATAAATAATAGATTGTAGAATCTAATCTAACACATGAGTTTATTCAGTTCATTATCTGTATGTTTGTATGTGTGTATATACCTGTGTGTGTCTTACAGCTGTTATTTCAAGAAATCAAGAAGGGCCAGGAGAAATGGGAAAGGCTGTGCTGATTCCTAAGGATGACCAGGAGAAAATGAAAGAACTGTTTAAAATCAATCAGTTTAACCTTATGGCCAGTGATTTGATTGCCCTTAACAGAAGTCTACCGGATGTAAGATTAGAAGGGTGAGTTTACATGTGTTGTATAATCTTCTATATTAGTAATCTCTATATCTCACAATATCTCAGAACGTCTGGATCTCTGGGGTTCTGAATACCTGGGCCATAGCAGGGATGTACTGTGCATGCATATAATGAGAAATATGAACTATTTTCTTTTCTAGGAGGGAAAAATAGTTTACTTGCAAAGACATTGCAGAATATGCAGCCTAACAGGTTTCTTTCCATGAGATCTTTTTGCTTTGCTTTGTTTTATCTTGCCAAATACAGAGTAAACGTGCTTTTTGATAGGTTATTTGCTTGCCTGTTTGGAAAGTTCTTATACTTCATGTTGAAAAACTATGTGCTTTGCTATTCCAGTGTAAAAATGGCCAATTGCCTGTATGATTCTTTGACCCTTAAACATTATTTCTTATGGATTCCAGCAATTTATGGTACTATTTATAATTAGAATGTTCAGTTATCAGCCATGGAAGAAATATTCACTTGGAAATAATGATACTGCTTGCAAAATGATGTTGACAAATTCAGCTTGTTTGTGATTAACTGTAAGCCATGCTCTAGATAGTTGAACATATTTTAAGTGGGTATAATAAAAATCAGAATATTTAGTGGCAGTATTGTCATCCTAGCAATCTAGTATTATAAAGCAAACTCTTGGTGCTTAGAAAAGATATGTCCTGAGACCTTTGAAGATCTCCAACTTTACAAATATGCTGCAGACCCCATTTCTATGTGAATAGAAGTTGTTTCTTTAGATATGTAATGACTTTCTCCATATAGAATAAAATCACAATTAATGCAAATAATGTTTGCCACCTATAAAGCGTTCGTTATAAGTAGCATAGTGATGTTAACATCATATTAACTAAATCTGATTTTTTTCCTTTCTAAATTACTTCAGATAAGACCAAAATAGAGTAATCAAATCTTGTTGAGATGGTGGGGCTGGATTGTCAGAGGCTTGATAGCTAAGTAACTGGTTTTGTACACCCTTGTATGCTTTTGAAATGTCTCTCAAAAAAAAAAACAACACATAACTATAGACATCTTTGGCTTCTAGCAAATGACTGAAACATTGAATATTACATTTGTGCATTCCAAAGACCTGTATCATTTTACAGGTAGTTATGTCAATATTTGTATGTTTGTACATAGACACGTTTAAGATATGCAGTAAGCATATTCTTCTAAATAATTTTGAACATTTTAGATGTTGTTTATACTATTATAATAATGCATTTCTTGCTTTGTTTTATATACCATGTTGTGATAAAATGGATAAATGTGATACCTATTCAGGAAAAACATATAAACACTATTTCGGATTTTTAAGAAATCCTCATTTTTAACTCTAAGAACACAAATTTTATATCAGATATGGGATAATTAAGGTAACAGCTGCTTGTATACAGAACAATCACTTTAAGAAAAGAAGGAAAATCTTCACTAAGCATCATTTAAAATATTTGTGGCCAATGGTATTTCTTCTTTTAAGAGTCACTTAGTAAATTAAGTACTTAAGTAATTAAGCCTTAAAATATGGAACAAATTAGCATTTTAAAATGGAGAACTCAAATGGGTTACCATAAAAGTTACATAAAATGCAATATTTATACTGGTTGTCTTTATTTACTTATTTGGTGTGTCTGTGAGTTAGACACATCTTTGTAACAAGAATTTCTGAACACCACATGCCTTTCTTTTAAGATGAGGTGTGATTGATGTATAAGATTATATTCATTTCAACATAGTAATATAATATTTGCATACACTGTGAAATGATCACCACAATAAGTCTAGTTAACATTTATTACCATACAAAGTTACAAAACTTTTTTCTTATGATGAGAACTTTTAAGATTAACTCTTTCAGCACCTATCAAATTTGCAACACAGTATTATTGGCTATAATGATCTTGCTGTAAATTATATTCCTGCGACTTATTTATTTTATAACTGGAAGTCTGTACCTCTTGACCTCATCCACCCATTTCTCCCAGCCCCCTTGCAACCACCAATCTCTGTATTAGTTTTGTTTATTCATTTGTTTTTTAGATTCCTCTGTAGGAGAAATCATACAGTGTTTATCTTTTTCTTTTTTTTTTTTTCTTCTTTTTCTGACTGATTTTTCTTACTGTAATTCCATAGAATTCCATCCATGTTGTTGCAAATGGCAAGACTTGATTCTTTTTTATGGCTGAGTATTCCATTGTATATATACCACTTATTTATTCATTAACCATTGATGGAAGCTAAGGATATTTCCATATTTTGGCTATTGTAATAATGTTGCAATGAACATAAGGGTGCATATATAACATCAAAATTTGTATTTCTGTCTTCTTTAGATAAATACCCAGAAGAGGAATTTCTGTATCATATGGTATAGTTCTATATTTAATATTTTAAGGAACCTCCATACTGTTTCCCATAATGGCTGTTCCAATTTACATTCCTACCAGCAGTGCATGACAGTCTTTTTTCTCTACGCTTTTGCCAACACTTATTTCTTGTCTTTTTTATGGTAGCCATTCTGACAGTTTTGAGGTGATATCTTCACTGAGGTTTTTCTTATTTTTAACTTTGGAATCAGATCCAAAAATTCATCACCAAGATGGATGTCAAATAACTGATAGCATTTGTTTTCTTCTAGGACTTTTATGGTTTCAGGTCTTAGCATTCCGGTCTTTAGCCCATTTTTAGTTAATTTTACATTGAGTATATAGTGGTCTAATTTCATTCTGTCGCTTGTATCTCTCCAGTTGTTCTAACACCATATATTAAGAGACTATCTTTTCCTCACTGTATGTTCCTGCCTCCTGTTTCATAAATTAATTGGCCATATATGCATGAATTTATTTAGGGACTCCCTCTTCTGTTCCACTGATCTATGGGTCTGTTTTTATTTCAACACCATGCAGTTTAGTTGCTAAAACTTTGTAATATACATGGAAATCAGGGAGCATGATGCCTCCAGCTTAGTTCTTTCCAGATATTGCTTTGGTTTTGGGGGATCTTCTGTGGTTCCAGATAAATTTTGAGATTGTTCAATTTCTGTGAGAAAAAAGGCATGTAATTTTGAATGGAGATTGCATTAAATCTATAGATTACTTTGAGTAATATGGACATTATAATAATACTAATTCTTCCCATCCATGAGCATGGAGTATCTTTCTAGTTATTTGTGTCTTCAATTTTTTAATCATTACCATAGCTTTCATTGTACAGGTCTTTCATCTCCTTAAATTAAATTTATCAAATTTGTTCCTAAGTATTTTATTCTTTTGGGGACAATTGTAAATGGGATTGTTTTCTTAATTCCTCTTCCTCATAGCTTGTTGTTAGCGTATAAAAAAACAACAGATATTGTATATTGATTTACTATCCTGCAACTTTACTGAATTAGCTAATTGAATTAGCTTATCACGTTTAAGAGTTCTTTAGTAGACTCTTTAAGGGTATTGTGTACAAAATTTTGTCATCTATGATTAGTGAGTTTTACTTTTTCCTGTCCAATTTGAATGCCTTTCATCTCTTCTTCCTTTTCTTCTCCTTCTTCCTATCCCTCTCTACCCTCCTCCTTCTGCTTCTCCTTTTTCCCAAATTGCTCTGGAAAGTATATCCAGTGCTATGCTGAATAAAAGTGGAGAGAGTGGGAATCTTTGTCATTTTCCTAGATATAGAGCAACAGCTTTTCACCAATCAGTATGATATTAGCTGTGGGCTTGTCAAATATGACCTTTAGTATGTTAAGATATATTCCCTCCATACCCATTTTGTTGAGCATTTTTTTTTAAATGGATGTTGAACTTTATCAAAGGCTTTTTCTGCATCTATTGAGATGATCATGTGAATTTTTTATCCCTTATTTTGTTAATGTGGTATGTCACATTGATTGATTTGCAGATGTTGAACCATCCTTGCATCCCAGAAATAAATTCCACTTGATCATTATGCAAAACCATTTTAATATTGAATTGAGTTTGCAAATAATTGTTGAGGATTTTGCATTTATGCACATCCTGGGTTTTGACCTATAATTTTCTTTTTTTTTTCTTTTAAAGATTTTATTTATTTATTAATGAGAGACACACAAAGAGAGAAAGGCAGAGACACAGGCAGAGGGAGAAGCAGGCTCTTTAACCATTGACTTTTTATTTATTTATTTACTTACTTACTAATTTATTTTTTACATTTTTAAAATTTAAATTCAATTTGCCAACATATAGTATAACACTCAGTGCTTATCCCATCCCATCCCTCCTCAGTGCCTATCACACAGTTACCCCATCCCCCTACCTACCTTCTCTTCCACAACTCTTTGTTTGTTTCCCAGAGTTAGAGTGAGTTTCTCATGGTGTGTCTCCCTCTCTAATTTTTCCCACTCAGTTCCCCTCATTTCCCTCAAAATTCCTTTCACTATTTCTTATATTTCACTGTTGACATTTTATTTTATTATTTATTTATTTTTAAAGATTTTATTTATTTATTCATGAGAGACACAGAGAGAGAGGCAGAGACATAGGCATAGAGAGAAGCAGGCTCCCTGCAAGGAGCCTGATGTGGGGTTTGATCCCAGACCCCAGGATCATGCCCTGAGCCAAGGCAGATGCTTAATTGCTGAGCTACCCAGGCATCTCAGGTGTTGACATTTTAATTATAATGTGTCTTGGTGTTGATACCTTCCAGTGGACTTTTTTAGAGTCATTGGATTTCCTGGATCTGGTTATTTGTTTTCTTCCTCAGGTTAGAGAAGTTTTCAGCTATTCTTTCTCCATATAAGTTTTCTGCTCCTTTGTCTCTTTATTCTCCTTCTGGGAACCCTATAATGCAAATGTTTTTTGTTTGTTTGTTTGATGTTGTCCTATTGGCCCCTTAAGCTATCTTCACTTTTTCAAATTATTTTTCTTTCTTTTTGCTACTTTACTTTGTTGAGTTCTAATGCCCTGTCTTCCAGATCACTAATCCTTTTCCTGCTTCATCTAGTCTGTTGTTGAAAACTCTTGTGTACTTTTTAGTTCAGTTATCTTATTCTTCAGCTCTGTGACGTCTGATTGGTACTTTCTTATATTTTACTGTTATTGTCAAAGTTCCATTATTCTCCTGAGTCCAAGAGCATCCTTAGAGCATTACATTGAACTGTTTATCAGGTAAATTACTTATCTTCCTTTCTTTAAGTTTTTTCCCAGGGACTTGTTCTTTCATTTGGAACATATTTATCTGTTTCCTCATTTTCCTTGATTCTTTGTGTTTGTACCCATCTATTTAGAGAAACACCTACCTCTTTCAATCTTTCCTTGATTCTTTGTGTTTGTACCCATGTATTAAGAGAAACACCTACTTCTCCCAATCATAAAGGAAAGGCTTTATGTGGAAGATGAACTTTGTCTTCCAACCTTGCCCTAGCTCTAGGGTGTCTCTCAAACCTTTGCAGTTATCTAAACCGTCTGATTTATTCTTGAACTGTCCCTATATTTGAGGTTGTATCAAGACCTTCATTGTTTCAGAAGGGGGGATCTTAGCCCCTCGTTTCAGGCTGATTGGAAATAAAACCCTCAGGCAACAGCTTTTAAAGTATGCTAATATATACAGTCTTGTGAGACTACAGTTGTAAACCCTCCTGGCCTCCAGACCAAGTGATTGGGAAGTATCTCCTTGGCAACAATTGTAAAAATCAAAGCTTCAAATGATTATATAAACTGCTTTCTGGGAGGTACTGCTTGGCTATTTAGCACAGTCATATGAGAACACAAAGATGGCATCCCCTGGCCTGTGTTCCCCAAGAGAACTCTGTATCCTCTGAAGACATGTGCTGAACCTATAGCTTACCCCTTAAGCTGAAATTCCAGAACAGGTAAATAGGTGTTTTCACAGAAGGATTCAAGTGTTTCAGTCTTCTGTCTGTGCTGTGCCCTGGGGTTGTTAGCCTGTCAAAAAAGGTCTCTCCAATTGTTTCAGTACTGTTGGGCCCAGAAATACAAACCCCTCTTGCCACTATAGTTGAGCATTCAAGAGGCATCTCCTATATGGACTGCACCCACCAGCTTGGGGGGCAATGGGGACCATGGGACTAGGGTGTTCCTGTTAGTTTTGTGGTATTATGGTGTAGTGCAGGGCCTGGGCATGATTGCCAGCTTCAGTGAGGCAATAGGGGAGCACTGGTGTGGGATGCACCTGCCAGCTTTAGCAAAGCCATGGGAGAATGTGGGGTTGGGACATGCTCACTGGCACGAAGAAGAGTGTGAAAGGTGTCATCCTCCATCACTGGCTCTACCAAGTAGAATGAGAGCCCCGAAATGGTGTTCCCCAGTATGTCTGTCTCAGAAAACCCCTGCAACTCCAGCAGACACTTTAAGATTAGCAAATGAATCTCTTTCACACTGATACAGTGATTTTCAAACTGTTGCTTTTGTGCTGGGTCTTGGGGTACCTGAATGTGCATGTGATCCCTTTAGAAGAGATTCTCAGCTTCCTACAAACCTTTGGGTTTCTTGCACACAAGTTCTGTTGGTTTTCAAAGCCAGCCATCCTAGGGCCTTGTCTCTTCATTGCAGGTCTCAAGGGTTGGGGTACCTGATGAAGAGCATGAACCTCTTGTTCCTCAGGGAAAGTCTCTGTATTTCTAAGACCTGATTATGATCAGATTGTGGGTTGCTGATTGTGGGTTGCTGTGCCGGGGTGGGGTTTTTGGTGAGACCAAGACTCTGCCTTTCTCATCCATCTTAATATAACCCCATTATCCTTTGTTATGGAGGAGCTGATCAGCTAGTTTTAAGGTATTTTTTCAGAAGGAATTGCTCTACATGTAGCTGCAGATTTGATGTGGCTGTGGGAGGAAGTAAGATGAGAATTTTTCTACATCTCCATCTTAAACCACCTCCTGTTTATTGTGATTATTACTGCTTGAATTTTGAGATTTTTCAAATAGTCTGAAATAATATTAATGAAATAAATAATTTTCTACTTCATTTTTATGCATCACCATAGCATATACTATCAGTAAGAAGACATAAAAACCATCCAAACTTTCTAGACAAATCGTAAAATGTATGGGAGGTTTACTGGAGATATTTGCAAGTTATGTTGAATGACTCAATTGTGTGACTGGGAGAAACTAATGTTGAAAAACACATGAATCAGATATCCAAACTATTATATAAAAGAAGTAGAAATCTGTCAATATTTATTTGATGTAGAAAACTTTTTTTTTCAATTTTGGTATTAGTTACATTTCAATTTTTAGATAGTTTTATCTTAAAAAATATGAACACATTAAGCTAGTCTTAATGAGTTAGTTAACTCAGTAAGTTAGTGATGACTGAAAAATTATATAAAAGTGTACAAATTTGGCATTAAGGGATAGTTTTAAAAAGAATTTTATTTTAAGGGAAAAGTTGAGTTGGTTGTTACTCACAAAGTATCTGAACCACACAGTTAATTTGTTCAAATATCTCAGCATATTTTACTAGAATATAGCCTTAAACTGGCTTGACTGAATTAAGAAAATCATGCCAATACTTAAATATTGTGTTTGGCCTTAATATCCATCTACAAATATTTGAAGATGTGTTCCGATCAGAAAATTTAAGTAAATATCCCATGTTTTTACATAGAAGAGACTAGATAAAAATATTTTTTCCTTGAGGTAATTGTGGTGAAACATCAGGACAAGTTAGGATTAAGTTCTGGAATGTTCATTCCTAGTGACGTTTGAATATTTACATTAATTAATTAACTTATTTGCTATTCCTATTAATATGGTAATACATTTATATATACTACTTATATGAGCAAATAAAATGATAGAATTATAAAGAATTATGATAATAGGATATTTTAAGTGCAGTTAAGGCTGAAGATCTTACTAAATTTCTTACTTTTTTGAGGTCCCTCCAGTTCTAGCATTCTTGTTGTAGTCTGCATATACATATAAACAAAAATACTAACAGTTGTCACTACCCCTCTCTCTCCTTTGCCCATAAACTCCCTAACTTAAAAAAAAAAAAAAACAAAAAAAAACTGAAATGTCATAAAATTCCAACTGATTTGGAACTTAGAGGAAAATGAATATCAGCTTAATGTGTTAATGGTCAGCATTAGGGATTTGTCACCATGCTCCTCAACAATTAAGGTTCTAAGATTTTGTAAATTTATGTAATTAGGTTGTAAGTATAGGGCTTAAATATTACTGTTTCCAGGAAGCAAGTAAATAGATGTCATTTTGTTTGGATTTTAACATAAGATTTTTATGTTAATAGCTATAGAGAGAGACTTAGAGAGTTACCAAATAAAAAATTCCATTAAGAAACATTAAATGCATTATTATTTTTGAGCACTTAATATGCTAATATGTGCCAAATACTGTTCTATGTGCTTGAGATATAGCAGTGAACAAAACTAAGTTCCTGCTTCAGAGAATTTAGAATAAATAAGAGACCTAAGAGTGGCAAGGTATAGAGAATAGAGTACTGAGGGAAAGCCTCTTTGAGAAACTCACATTTGTGTAAGTTGATTGGACTTTAAACACTAAACATTATAATTTCTTTTTACTAATACACAGAGATGTTAAATATTTACTGGGTCCCTAGAACAGTCAACACTAGAAATATAATGAAACTATGGATATGTGAAACTCCATAAAGATACAAAAGTGAAGGAATAATCTTTAAGCAAATGTATAGGGTGTGTGTGTGTGTGTGTGTGTGTGTGTGTGTTGGTATTATTTTTGAAAATAGTGTTTGAAATACATATCCAATGAATGTCAGCAAAAATCATACTTTGTTTTGCTTGGGCATCAGTAGTCAATGATATTTCATGCCTCTAGGCTGTCTTAGAAGCAGAGAAAACATGACTGCGACCATAATCAATGAGGTAGTTACCGGACTCTGTACCATTACATGCAAAGCACATAAAGAAAGAAATGAAAGAAAAGAAAAAAGGCAAAGAAAAAGCCAACTGTGGAGAGAGATTTTTCAAGTAATTTGGAAAAATCTCTAGATAAGAGCCAAAACAGGTAAGTTTAAGATCTGTCTCTGTGGTTCACTGTTAGATCTTGGGCAAGACATTCGTTTTCTAGGCCCCAGTTTTTTTCAGTGATTAAACCAGTGAATTAATTAGTCGACCAATCAAACAGCTCATGTCACATACCTACTACAAATTTAGCTCTTTTTCTTTGAAAGATTTTATTTATTCATGAGACACACAGAGAGAGAGAGGCAGAAACACAGGCAGAGGGAGAAGCAGGCTCCATGCGGGGAGCCTGATGCAGGACTAGATCCCCAGATCCCTGGATCACATCCTGAGCTGAAGGCAGACGCTCAACCACTGAGCAACCCAGGCATCCCCAAATTTAACTTTTAGAACAAATCAATGCCTATAACAAACCCTGACTCTGAGGAGGTGAAAGGGAAATATTTACATAAACAACTAATTGACAGTATTGTATGAACACAGCTATAATTGCAAAAATCACAATGTAAGAATAGGATTGCCCTGAGTTCCTGGTGAAATTATGTTTATTATTTTTATTATTCTGTGGAATTCTCTTATGTCCTAGGCTCCCTTTTTCAATGAAGTGAGGAAACTTTTTAAGCAGTCGGCTTTTCCCTTTAGTCTGCAATTATTTTTGAATAAGAAATTAACAGTAATTATTGGGTGAATATTTATAAAAAGGCTATGGGCAATTAAAACAAAATGCAAAGGTTCTTTAGCATTTACTTGTATTCAGACATTTAATAGCACTTCAAGTTCTGGTATTGAGTTATTTGAAGGTTATAATGCAGCTGGCATTTAAATATATTTCATCAGGGAAAAAATGGGGAAATAGGAGATTTATTTCAGCTATTTATATCCTAGACCAAATAACTGCTTCTTCTGTATGCACACATGCAAGCTGATAAAGAGAAAAAGACTTGAGCAGTCTTGCATCATTAGTGGAAGAGCTGCAGCATACGAATTCTGAATAAGTTGCTCTCAAAGGACAAGTTTATTTACTACGTAAGACAAAAATAAACTAGTATACATTTTTTTCTGTGCTCAATCTCATAAGTGTACTTGTCAATTTATACAGATTACCTTTCCCATGAATTAAAATATGACAACTATTGCTTTGATGGCACAAAGGAAAAGAGAAAATGAGAATATTAATTGGATTTCTCATCTCTGTTCCACATCTTTTCTTTTTAATTTGAGAATTACTACAACTTTCATATGCTGGCAAAAAATTTGATAATAATAATTTTTACAATACTTGATTTATGTAATGTGCTCTTGTGTGGAATTAATTTCACTACCCAAATTAAAAGTGGTGTGTAAGAATGTATGTCCATGCGTGCTTATGTATGCATTTAACACATATATACTTGACAAAAATGGTGATGACTGATATTATTATTATCATTGGGATAATATTATTACACTACAACTTCCCTTTCAAATAAGAAAGTGGAGCAAAGCATTTCTAGGTATGTTCTCAGGGACACATTTGTGTATCACTGTAAGCAGAAAGCATGTTGCATAACCCAATTTAGACTTGAACTACCCCTCAACAATCTCTATTTAATTTTTGACACTATTACTTTGATTTTTTAAAGATTTTATTTATTTATTTATTTATTCATGAGAGACACAGAAACAAAGAGGCAGAGACACAGGCAGAGGGAGAAGCAGGCAACCTGGGGTGGGACTCGATGCCGGACCTGGGATCACACCCTGAGTGGAAGGCAGACACTCAACCTCTGAGCCACCCAGGAGTCCCTATTACTTTGAAATTTTAAGATTATGGTAAAATATACATCGTATAAAATTTATTATATTAACTTTTTAAATGTACATTTTAGTAGTGTTAAGTATGAAGAGGATCAGCATATGCCACCCAAACCATATACCACTCTGATATAAAGATTATTTTAAGTTGAAAGCAATGAGAAACTGCAGACACAGGTAAATCTCTCTTATGCCTCCCATCTGCCTACAAACAAGGCATGCATGTCTCTTTCAAAGGTGTCCCTCTTTCTTGGACCAGGAGGAGACCGACAAGCTTTTTCATTGGAGATAGAGATGGCACTGAGATGATTGTGCATAAACTAAACTAGACTTACTAACTAACCCTTACCTACCATTAGTTTCTCTCATAGGTTTGCTTTTTCACAATTTGCCACCACTGACGGGCCCAAAACATAGTTGTTGTTGAGTTTTGTTTTGTTTTGTTTTTGTCTTGTCAGTCCTCTACAATTTATCACCTTTTATTAAAGAGATATATAAACTCCCAAGTTTAAGCACTTCTTTGGATATTCACTATTTTCCATGAGGGCCTCCAGACACATAAAAGCCAAAATTATCAACATCAAATAAAATCTCTGTGCCTTCTCTCTTGTTATTCTTTCTTTTGTCAGTTTAATGTACTGGACTCATGTACTAAAAACAAGAAGGTAGAGAAAAAGGTATTTTTCCTCCTCCTCTGTAAATGCATTCATGTTGTGCAATCTCCAGAAGTGTTTTTTGATCTTGCAAAATTGAAACACTGTATTTATTAGACAACTAATCCATATTCCCTCTTATCCCTGGTCCCAGGCAATCAGCATTCAAATTTCTGTCTGTATGAATTTGACTACTCTTGGTACTTCATATGATTAGAATCCTATATAATTTGTTATTTTGTGATTGGCTTATTTCACCTAGCTGAATGTCCTCAAGTTTCATCCATGTTACAGTTTGTGTTAAAATTTCCTAAGTTTTTAAAGTTAAATAATATTTCATTATATGTATATATTATTTTTATCCATCCATCTATAGATGAACACTAGGGTTGCTTTCACCTTTTGGCTCCTGTGAATAATCCTACAGTGAACATGGGTTTACAAATATCTCTTTGAGACTGTGTTTTCAATTCTTTTGGATATATACCCAGAAGTGGAATTGCTTAGTCATATGCTAATTCATTTCTTAATTTTGGGGAGAAGCACTCTACTGTTCACCATAGCAGCTGCACAATGCATGGAGTTCCGGTCCCTCCATATCTTTGCCAACACTACTTTTTTTCTTTTCTTTCTTTTCTTTTTTCTTTTCTTTTCTCTTCTTTTCTTTTTTTCTTTCTTTCTTTCTTTCTTTTTTTTTTTGAGAGTAGCCATTATACTACATATGAGGTGGTATCTTGTAGTTTTGCTTTATTTTGAGAGAGAGAGAGAGAGAGAGCACAAGCAGGGGGAGGGGCAGAGAGAGAAGGAGGAGCAGACTCCCCACTGAGCAGGAAGCTCGATATAGGCTCTACCCCAGGGCCCCAGGATCATGACCTGAGCTGAAGGCAGACTCATAACCACTGAGTCACCAGGACACCTTATATCTTGTGGTTTTAGTGTCACTGATTAGTGATGTTGAATATCTTTTCATGTGCTTTTTAGTCATTTGTATATTCTCTTTGCAGAATGTCTGTTCAAGTCATTTGCCCATGTTTTAACTATATTATTTGGGGTTTATTTGCTGTTGAGATGTAGGAGTTCTTTATATATTTTAGACATTAACTCCTTATATATGATTTGTAAAAATTTTTCTCATTTTGTAATGTGCACTTTTACTCTGTTGCTTTTATCCTTTGATCAAAACCGAAGTTTTAAATTTTGACAGTCTAGTTTATCTTTTTTACCTTTTTTGCCTTTGCTTTTATGTCGTCCAAAAAATGATTGCTAAATCCAGTGTTATAAAGCTTTTTCCTTGTGTTTATTTAAGATTTATTTATTTATTTATTTGAGAGAGAGACCGTGAGAGAGAGGGAGCACATGTGAGCAGGGGTAAGGACAGAGAGAGAGGGAGAGAGAATCGCAGCAGCTCCCCACTGAGTGCAGAGCCAGACATGAGACTTGATCCCAGGACCCTGAAATCATGACCTGAGCCAAAATCAACAGTTGGATGCTCACCTGACTGAGCCACCCCAGACACCCCCCCCCCCATGTTTTTTTTTTCTTCTAAGAGTTTTTAACTCTTGTGTATAGGTTTTTAATTTATTTTGAATTAACTGTGGATATACAGTTCTACCAACATAATTTCTTGAAAAGCCTATTCTGTCCCCATTGTGTTATCTTGGCACCCTTGTTAAAAAACATTAGACTGCATGTGTAAGGGGTTATTTCTGAGCCTTCGATCCTATTTGATTGAGTTGTATTTCTGCTCTTTGTAGCTCTGTAATAAGTTTTGAAATAAGGAAGTGTGAGACTTCCAACTTTGTTTTTTGAACATTCTTTTGATGATAGATACTTTCTTCCCAGAGTTTCAAATATAGTTTTCAGTTTTCATTCACAACCTCATCTTTCTATAACACAATTTTTAAATTATTTTTCATATTCATCATTTGTTAAGATCTAATTGTGTACTTATGAAAACCAGCAGATACTGTTCTTCATTGCAGAAAAATATGCATGCAAAATAGAAAATACCCCCAAAATTATAGTACACTTGACCCTTGAACAACATGGGGTTAGTGGCACCAAACCCTGCTCATATAGTCAAAAATCTGTATATATTTCCCAAAAATCTTAACTAGTACTAGCCTACTATTGACCAGAAGCCTTAATGATAGCATTAATTGTCTATTAACACATATTTTGTATGTTATATGTATTACATACTGTATTCTTACAATAGCAAAAGCTAGAGAAAAGACAATGTTATTAAGACAATCATAAGGAAGAGAAAGTACATTTATAGTATCTGTGTAAGTAGACCCACATAGTTCAATCCTGTGTTGTTCTGGGGTCAACTGGACCTGGAAGTGTGAATTTAGAAGTACCACTGTGTGGACTTGAGATGAAGGAAAGTTTTATGAGTGGGTGTATTTGAAGCCTGGCTAAATAGAATGGATGTGTATGGAGTCAGACTTAGACAGAAAGAAGATAACTTTCTGGGTAGGAATAAAAGCGCACTGAGAAGCAAGCCATTTCTTTTAAGAACAGAGCCAATGAAAGTACTTGCTAAGAATTTGGATTATAGGTTAATTTGGGTATGTTCCCTGGCTATTTGTTCATTTATCTTTTTAAGAGTTTATATATTTAAATTGATCAAATCTTTTTTTTTTTATTTTGCAAATTCTTATTTTATTTTAGTTATTTATTTGAGAGAGAGAGTGAGCCTGATGGGGGGAGGGGCAGAGGGACAGGGAGAAGCTGACTCCCCACTGAGAAGAAAGCCCCCATGTGGGGCCTGAGCCAAAGGCAGACACCAAAATGACTGAGCCACCCAGGTCCCCCTTATTTGGCAAATTCTAATAGAATAATCAGATAATTCAATTTTAGTTTTAAAATCTACCATGGTAATTATATTTTTATTTATCTTTTTCCTGCTTGAGTTATTTAGGACTATAAGTGTTTTTATATGTACCTACTTTTATATTTCTAATTTTTTATAATCTGCATTTTTATTCTATGTGACTTGTGGCATAAGTGTTTATTTTTATACTCTTTATTAAATATCAGAGCTCATATGAATAAAATGTGATGGATTGCATGCTAAAAAAAGAAAAAAGAAAAAAATTTAAAATGCAGATATTGGATAATTGAGGAATGGAAAAAGATGATAGAGTTTAGACAGTAAGTACATGAGGCCTTGTGAGGAAACAACCCAATGAGAATGGAAGGCTATAATATATATATGCATTATATTATATATAATATATATATATGGCCATTATATATAATATATAATATATATATATATATATATATATATATATATATATAGCCATTCCAGATCATTGGCCTAGGGAGGATGGTGAAGAATCCTACAAACAATGTTTCTGCCTTTGTTAAGACATGTCATGGAAGGAAATTAGGAGGTATTGGAGGAGAAACATGACATGAAGGAAATGATATTTAGGAAGAAACATTTCTATCATTTTATTTATATGGAGGATACTATAGAGAGGAAAGCTTGAATTTAATAGGATTCCTTTTGGCTATTATATTCATGTAGATATGATTAGATAAAGAGTTTGTCTAGAATAATTGTCTTAGAAACATGAAGCAATATGTAATGATAAATTAAAATGAAGGGGAAAGATAAACACCAAATTCAGGTGGGCTTCAGGAGGGATAGGCATATAATTGAATTTTCAATGTTATCTGTGTGTGTGTGTGTGTGTGTATTTTAAACCTGAAACAAATTAAAAGGAGGGAAAAGAGATGATTCCAAATATATTTTGAATGATATCCTGTGACTGATTAGATATAAAAGAGAAAACAGAGGAATCAAAAGATGACTGTACTGTTTCACATTTGAGTAACTAGGAGATTGGCGGTATTGCTGATTCTACACACGTGATCACACACACACAGATGCACACACAGAGTCGTACTCAAATACTAATTCTAGCTTGCATAGTGAAATTAATTCCACACATGAGCACATGAGATAAACCAAAGTATCGTGGAAACTATTGTTATCTATATAGGCAGTTTTTGCCAGCACATGAAAGTTCTAGTGTTTCTCAAATTAAAAAGAAAAGATGTGGAACAGAGATCATAAATCCAATTAATATTCTCATTTTCTATTTCTCCTTTGTGAAACCGATGCTACATTTATCTGCATAGTGTTAACATAAATGGGCAGAATATAATTTAAAAATTTTTGAGATTCTACTATTTCTAAAATTGGCCCTTGAAAGGTAGACTTTGGGTTTAAAAATGTGTAGTTTTTAACTTACCGTATGAAAAAAAATCTAATTTAAAAAATAAAGATTTTTTTTTTAACAAACATTTGAAGATTAATTCAAGTTAAAAAAAAAAAAAAACCAGAGTTCTGCTATTATTGAGTAATCCTATGTGGAAGGAATGTTTGACTTCTGTATGAAATTCTTCCTCAGTATTTTTTCCCATCCCTCAGGTGTTGTCTGTGCACATATCAGTGCCTTAAAGGAAGCCTAGATTGTTTCTAATGCCAACTTTCAGTGTTATTTTTCTGAGGAATATGTGATTTCATAGTCAATATAATTCAGTATAGTTGTGACAGTAGTCATTTTATTGACATGGGAGATGTTGGCACACACCTAAAAAGTTCTCATTGTATATCATAATTAATATTTTCATGACCTTGCAAAGTGTCCTTACTGAAGCCAATATACTTTCTTAATGATAATTGCTATGCAAATGAGAAAATTTGTATTCAGCCTAATTTAATACCTTAATATTCCTATATAATTTGTTGCATTAAAACAGTTTCAAAAAATAAAACATATTAAGGCAGTGTTAAAAATACATAAATTTCATTTTGTACACTTTATGTCCAACTTGAAATATATGGAATATATTGGAATGGAATAATAGTTATGATTTTAGGATTGAAAATATATGTATAAAAATATATTGCCCACCATTTGCTGTATTTATCAGTCTTGATTTATTTTTTTCCCTGAGTAAAGGCATTCTTTCTATTTTTTTTTTTACGTTTTTTAATGACTTTTTCTTAAGTAATGAGGTGGTAGAGATATAGAGACATTTTTACTAAAATACAGGAGGCCAGTTGGTTATATTTAATGAATTAGTTAATTATCTAAGAAATTAAAATAGAAAGATCTATTATAAAGTAACTATTTTTAAAGACTTTATTTATTATTTTGAGAGAGAGAAAGAAAGAACTAGGAGACAGGCACATCCCTAGATCACATGACCCTGAGATCAGGACCTGAGCCAAATCAAGATTTGGACACTTAACCAACTGAGTCACTTAGGCACTCCATAAAGTATTGTATCATAGTATGTAAGATAAAGTTAAAATTTACAATGCAAGTTAATAAATAAAATTCAGTTTTGTAAATACTCATCCAATGTTTCCTTTCTGACCACCATTTTGTGTGAAATTTAAAAGCAAATATAACACATGGTTCCGATCCTTAATGGACTTACATAACATAGTGATTAAAGAGAGATTTTTTGGGCAGCCCTGGTGGCCAGTGGTTTAGCGCCGCCTTCAGCCTGGGGCATGACCCTGGAGACCCGGGATCAAGTCCCACATGGCGTCCCTGCATGGAACCTGCTTCTCCCTGTGTCTCTGTCACTCTCTGTGTCTGTCATGAATAAATGGGTAAAATCTTAAAAAAAAAAAAAAAAAAGATTTTCCACATAAATCAATTAATTATACATAATAATTTTTTAAATAATAGTAAATGTCAATATTCATTGAACTTTTGTTGCCTAGCGGGCATTATATTAAGTAGTTTACCTAAATTATGCCGTGGAATTCTCAACAGAAGCCTCTCGAAGTATATCTTGTATTTTGTTGTGTCTGCTTTATGGATTGGAAAACATTCTCAGAGTTTAAGAAAATTCTCCCAAGTCCTATAGCTGACATCTGAATCCAGGCAGTGCAACTCCCAATGTGTGCTCTCAGTTACTAGAGAACACTAGCGAATATAAACAGGGGAAAAGAAGACAAAGAGTCATGTTACTAAAAACTTCCTAGAGACTGTGAACCCTGGGTTAGCCCTTAAATACTGGGCAGAACTCACATGGATAAAGGGGGAGAGACCAGGGCCATAGGCTCCTCTGCTGCCGGGGCCTGCCACGTGGTCGTGCTGGCGGGATCGCGCCCCAGCAGGCCGCCAGCGGTCGTCCGACGTTTCCCTTGTCTAGTCTGTCTTCCACGTCGCTACTTATTATTTCAAACTTTTAGCACTGCCTCACGCCTCCAGGACATCCTTTCTCTTAGTTTATAATCTTACTTTTTATTTTATTGAGCAAACCAGAAGCAAATAGGAGAAGCCCCCACGGGCCTCCCATCACGTGGACCTTGCCCCGCACCCCGCCTTCCCCCTCCTGCCACGCACCCCCCAGCCTCCCATCACAGGGAGGACCTTGCCCCGCACCCCGCCTTCCCCTCCTGCCATGCCCCCCCCCCAGCCTCCCATCACAGGGACCTTGCCCCGCACCCCGCCTTCCCTCCTCCTGCCGCCCCCCCCACCCACCCCCCCCCCCGGCCAGGGGCGGAGCTGTCCCCTCTCTCGCAAGCGCAGACTCCAGCAGTTCCCCCCACCTCTTCCATCGCCGATTCCTTTTTCTCTCCTGAGTTATCTTCAACAGGAGGCAAACATGCTGTTGATTCTTCCTTGAAAACAAGCGTATAAACAGAGCATCTCTTCAGACAACACTTCTCACGTGTACGTCTGTTCTTCCTTTTCAAAACCTCCTTGAAAGAATTGGCTGCGGCCCCTGTCTTCAACCCCTCCCCACCTCCGTTTTGTCTTAAACTCATCTAGCTAACTTGAATTCTTGCAATACCAGCAAAACTGTGCCTGCCAAAGTCACTGACGATTTCTTCATTGTTCCATTCAATTGTAAGTCCTCAGTCCTCATTATCCTCGGGTTATCAGCATAGAGATACAGTTGATTCCTCTCTTCTTTTGGAAACAAATTTTCACTTGGCTGTCAAGTCTCTGTGCTGCCCTAATTTTTCTTCTACCTCTCTGACCATTCCTTCCCTTTGTTATTTCTTGGTGCCTCTTCTTCTCCCTAACCTCTAAATACAGATATGTCCCAAGCAGGAGTCCTCGAAGGTGGCCGTTTTCTGCGGGCACTCCCTGTAGCTTCCAATAGTCTCTTCATTTTATATTTATTTATTTATTTATTTATTTATTTATTTATTTATTTATTTTAGTCTCTTCATTTTAAATATCATCTCGCTCTCTAGTCTAAACCTCACATCCAGAATTGAGCAGCAGCACATTCTTGATTTGTTCTTTTGAACGTCAAACACTAACCTGAAACAACAGACTCAAAACTCAGTACCGGATGAGACCCTAATAAAACCTCCACTTTTCTTGGAATTCATCATCTTGGGAAATGGAAAATCCATTCTTCTAGTTGCTCATGCCAAATACTACAGTCTCATTTAAGCAATCTCTTTCTCATGTACTCCACATCTGATGCATCAACAAATTCGAAATATTAGCTCTTCCCATTACCTCCACTGCTGTCATCTTAGCCCAAGCTACAAATATGTTTATCTGAATTATAGTAGTAACCACCTAAGTGTTTATATTTTGTTTTGTTTGCTTTTTGTTCTGTCTCAGAACAACGTAACAGAGTGATCCTACCACTACTTTACTTTGTACTACTGCTTGGCTTACATCTTCAGTGCTTTGCATCTCTTTCCGTGTAAAAGCCACCCTTTTCAATGCCTGCAAAACTCTGGACGATTTGACTTTCCATGCTTCCTGCACATTCTCTGTTAGTTTTCACCTGATTTCTCTCTCAGTTCCAAATATAAATGAACACTGGAACACACCAAGAACATTACCACTTTAAGACTTTTGCACTTTCTATTCCCTCTGTCTGGGATGTTTATTCTCTGAACATTTACATGGTTTGTTGTCTTCAAAGTTTTTACTCAAACGTCGTCTCCTCTCTGAGGTCTTCACTGACACATTACATAAAATTACACCCATCTATGACACTCTATCTCCTTTCTCTGCTTTATTTTTCCCCTTTATACTACTGGCTACCTGATGTTGAGCATGTTTAACTTATTTATCTTCCTTATTATCTGCTTCTTTCATTAGAACATAAGTTCATTGAATGAAGAGATTTATGTTTTATTCACTGCCATATCCCTTGCTCTTAGAAGAATCTCTGTTTTATGATGAACACTCAATAAATATTTGTTGATTGAGTTTATAAATTGATGAATAATAATATACTGATAGTATTTTGAAGATGAGACAGGCAGAAAAGTTTGACTTTGATTTCATTTTTTTAAAGATTTTATTTATTTATTCGTGGGAGACACAGAGAGAGGCTGAGACACAGGCAGAGGGAGAAGCAGGCTCTATGCAGGGACCCGATGTGGGACTCGATGCCAGGACCCCAGGATCACATCCTGAGCCGAAGGCAGATGCTCAACCGCTGAGCCACCCAGGCATCCTTGACTTTGATTTCATAATAATAAAGCTGTTATCAGTTTTCAGAGGGATACTGACATGATGATAGAAGTGTAGATCTGGGGCAGCTCCGGTGGCTTAGTGGTTCAGCGCCGCCTTCAACCCGGCGTGTCATCCTGGAGACCGGGGATTGAGTCCCGCATCGGGCTCCGTGCATGGAGCCTGCTTCTCCCTCTGTCTGTGTCTCTGTCTCTCTCTCTCTCTCATTCGCTGTGTCTCTAATACATAAAATCTTAAAAAAAAAAAAAAAAAAAGAAGTGTAGATCTGTATTGGGCTAAGTTAGTTCTCTTTCCAGCATAACAGTTTAGCCTGAAGCAGAAAAAGGAAAAATGGACATTGCAAATTGTCCATTGTTGGGAATTACTACAATATGGTAAGTAGATCAGAGCAAAACTGAACCAGTTGGAATTTCACGATAGCTAAGAGAGGACTGACAAAATGTTAAATATCAAACTGGGGGTCCTTTCTTAGCATCCATTTATTGAGAAACTAGTAGCTGCAAATCACTATGCTAGGTGCTCAAAAATTCTCAACTTTTAGTCTTCCTCTCCAATGTTCAAATTAGTCTTAAAAAGTAAATGGCAGGGATCCCTGGGTGGCGCAGCGGTTTGGCGCCTGCCTTTGGCCCAAGGCGTGATCCTGGAGACCTAGGATCGAATCCCACGTCGGGCTCCCAGTGCATGGAGCCTGCTTCTCCCTCCGCCTGTGTCTCTGCCTCTCTCTCTCTCTCGATCTCTGTGTGTGACTATCATGAATAAAAAAAAAAAAAAAAAAAAAGTAAATGGCATTATTCTCATTTACAATTTAGAAAACTGAGGTAAGAAGAGGCATTTTTGTTTGAGCTGAATTATTGGAAATGCTTTCTCCCACAATTTCTTCTAAATATGATGCCAGATCTCCCTTCCCAGGCTTTGGTTGCCTTATCTGCACTTTTCTGGCCATTTTAAGCTAGTAGAAAAGTCTCATTTTCAAATAGTAAATGATGCAGCCCAGCGTGGGCTACTAGCCGGTCGCCCTCAATGTGACAGGTATCTGTGTTTTGATTTTTAGTGAGGGGCATTTTGGAGACTTCTTCACTCTATAATTGCCAAAGGCTCCCAGGAAAACTTCTTTCAGTCCACCCACTCAGTTCCTGCTTTGGGTAATGTGCCACCCCAGCACTTGCTTCTGGGGCTCCCTAGCTTCAGCAGGCAGCTCTATGGAATAGAACCCATTGAGAGGCTGTGAGTCCAGCTACTTCCCACCATGTCTACTTGCCATTTGAGACTTATGGCTCCATGCCACATATAACATGGAAATGCGCTTCTGTGCCCACTTTTTATTTTACCCCACCCTTGCAGACTCCTCTAGGATGCTTCTTCCTGCTTTGCCTGTCTCCAACACCAAGTAAATCAGATCACAGTTCTTCAAGTCCTTTCTCATTGCATTCTGTTTGGCCCCAAAACATCATTTCAGTTTAAAATTAAAAAACCAATAAACATCTGTTCAAAAACGGAGATGCTGGGCAGCCCAGGTGGCTCAGCAGTTTAGCACCCAGGGTGTGATCCTGGAAACCCAGGATCGGGTCCCAGGTCGGGCTCCCTGCATGGAGCTTGCTTCTCCACCTGCCTGGGTCTCTGCCCCCTGCCCCCTCCTTGCTCTGTCTCTCATGAATAAATAAAATCTTAAAAAAAAAAAAAAAAGGGAGATGCTGATCTCTTAAAGATAGTCACAACCTCTGAGAATGAATATTTTTAGATCTCTGTCATTTGGCTTAAGTATGAAGTACTTTTTCTCCCTTGCATTAGATGTAGGAAAAAAACATCATACACTCAATAGCTTTGAATCTCCTCCTTTCATTGAATTTTTCTCCAAATTCCTAATCTCCTCTCATTGAAGTTAGAGGTGGATGATAGAGATACAGTCACAGTACCAGTTCTGCTGTCTTCCCAGCTTTAGTTGGCTTCAGTCTTGAGTTGCTGAAATTCCAAGAACAAGTTATTTTTTTAAATCCCATTATGCCTATCCACATTTATCTGTTCTCAGACTGTCTACAAGTTGCATAGCCAGAATTTGCACGAGGCTTTCTGACTCCACAATTGTACTCTTTCTGAGAGTCTTGAGTTCTGCGAGAAGGCAGGGGACACTGAGAGGGAAACAGCAGTGAAGGGGTAACAATAAGAAGATTGAGATCATAAAGGCGAGCATACCTAGCTATGAAATGCTGCAGGGTGCTTTGTTCGATGAGTGTATATCCGAGGTCTGGGGATCATGTACTATACTATCAATGAGCATTCAACTAAAATGAAAATGTCTACATTTAAAGTATCTAGAAGTCGCTGCCAAATGCACTTTCAAACTAGATGATTGGAGTGGACTGGAGTAGCAACATAAATGTGAATCCTACCGTGGTATCATTTTAGGGAGTCCAGAATTGATATGCATTGTGGTGGGAGTGGGGACAAGAGAGAACAACAGGGATGATTAAGTGGGTGGCTGAGACAGATGGTGTGGATTTCAAATAAAGAAACCCAGAGGGTGGTGGATAAATAACTATGTGAGTAGCATTGGGAGTAAGGGAGAAAAGGATAATCCCATCCAAAGAATTCAGAGACTATAGGATGAGATAAGACCTTTAAATGTTTACCTTGGAGAGTGAAAATTACGCAACATTTTTCAGTGTTTTTGTTAAAACGTCTTGTTATAGCCAAGAGGATCAGTTTATAAGAAAAGATAAGGGTGAGCAACATAACAGAATCAAGTTTATTTTTCTTTTGAAAAATTTTGTTGCAGCATTCCATCCTAATATAAATACTCTGTATCAGAAACAAACAAAAAACCAATAAAGGGAAAAATGTGGTCATATACCAGAATTTAAGTAACAAAGACATTTTTACTGGTAGAAGGGTTGCGAGGAAGTGTCCATTTAACTGTAAAATTTTTGTGTCCTGTACAACTCCTAAATAGCATAAGAACTTTTAAAAAGATATTTAGTGACTTTATAAACAGTTTTGGTTGTGTGAGAGGCAGTTCAGCTGTGAGTGATTTTAACAGAAGTGAATTGCTTCAACTGTGTGCTTAATAGACTGTGTCACAAAACTGCAGCCCCGAGAACAGGAGGCCTGAAAGGCATGAGGTGTACGTGAGATGAGTATGTTTTGATCACAGCCTTTCTATGGCAGATGCTTTCTGGGAGAACTTGGCCCATCTCCACTATGCTTAAAAATGGCTACCAAAAAGTATTTGTTGGCACATTATTAGTTTCATCTTCACGAAGTTATGATCAGGATACAGTTAGTTTGGTACCACCTTTAAATATGGAATAGGGGCAGCCCGGGTGGTTCAGTGGTTTAGCGCCACCTTTAGCCCAGGGCGGGATCCTGGAGACCCAGGATGGAGTCCCACGTCAGGCTCCCTGCAGGGAACCTGCTTCTCCCTCTGCCTGTGTCTCTGCCTCTCTCTCTCTCTCTCTCTCTCTCTTTGTCTGTCTCCCATGAATAAATAAATAAAATCTTTAAATAAATAAATAAATAAATAAATAAATAAATAAATAGATTTCACACTGTCTTTATTGTGTTTGTAGGGACCCATATACAATTATTATGGCCATTATTACGAATTATATTTCCCACTCAAATATTGTATTACAATGTATACACCAAACATCAGATGAGTTAGTGTCATTGTCATCACGTCAGTGGTTAGTTGTTCCAAAATCATTTATGAGAAGAGACGAAAACTGTGTTTCAACCCGTGTTCTTTGAACACATGAGTGTTTCACTGTTCATCTCACTGCCATTGTTTGCTTGATGCCAGACCGTGGTGGCTGTGTGATAACTGGGGCAGTTTTCCATTTAACATATAGTGGCTAGGGTGGCTGTGTGTTCTTGGAGGCAGTTGTGTATTTTATACTTAATACGAGGGGTCATTGTTAGTTTCTTTAATTTTTTTTTTTTTTGTTTTCCTGTAAGTTTTTCTTTTTGTTAAATGTATAGAGTGCCAGTGTTGTACAACAAAATCAAGAGTAAGGTACAGAGGTTTCCCATATACTCCTACCTCCATTATCAACATCTGCCATTAACGTTTGTTTCAACTGATGACTGTATTTTGATACATTATAATCCCCGAAGTCCATGGTTTAAATTAGGGTTCGCTCTTGGTGTTGTACATCCTATAGGATTGGACAAGCATGTATTGACCTGTAGCCATGATTAAAATATTGTACAGGGTAGTGTCACCTTCCCCCCTCTGTGTTCTGCTGGTTGAACCCCCCTTCTCCAACTTTCAGCTCTTGGCAACCATTGATCCTGTTGCTGTTTTCACAGTTTTGCTCTTCCAGAATGCCATATACTTGGAATTGTACAGTATATAGCCTTTTCAGATTGCCTTCTGTCACTTAGCAATATACATTTTTCTTCATGTCTTATCATGGCTTGATAGCTCATTTCTTTTAAGCACTGAATAATACTCTGTTGTCTGGATATGCCACAGTCTATTTGTCTGTATACCCACTGAAGGTCATATTGGTAGTCCCCAAGATTGGGAATTATGAATAAAGCTGCCATAAACATCCATGTGCAGGTTTTTGTGTGGATATATTCTTTAGTTTAGAATGGTATCTACACAGAAATAACACTGAAGGTATTATAGGAAAAGGAATTATAAATACAAATGAATATCCTGAAGAACAAGATCATAACAGTGGGAAGTTAGTAAAAGTGTTGGAAGTTAAGTAGTGGCATTAGAAAAACCTATTTTAAACTGGGGGTCTAAAAAATACCATTGTATAAGAGTTCATAAATCATTTTTAAAAATCATCTTCTGTCATAAGCTAACTTGTTATGTCATCACTTACATTCTTAGGTCTGTGTTTCTCATTTATAAAATAAGAGGTTTTATCTTGATGTCATTCAAGCTTTCTTTCAGTTCTAAGATTCTTTCTTAAAATGAAGATTTTCTTAAGATGTATCTTCTGTCTAATAAAGATCACTAGATCACTTAGCATGTGAAATAATGCAAGGCCTTTTCATCACACTGAATTACAGATGCTGGGGTATGTATTTATATAATGTATATAGCAATTACACAACCATGCAGACATAGTGTAGGCAATGTATTAATTATTCTAATGTCCTAATATAGAAGGCAGAAAAAAAAAGTTTAGAACTGATAATGGAAAAGAAATTATGAATCCAGAAATTCAATAATATTTTAGGGCCAATCTGGTAATAATCGTAAATCATCTTAAAAATAGTCCAAAAGTCCAAAAATAGTCCAAAAACTAGTTCAACAAATTAATAAATGCACTCTAAAAAAATGAAATCCAAGTGAAAATCCCATACCAAATGAAAGTTGTGCCAATTATTTCAAAAAGAGTTCCAAAAGAGAACTCAAAGAAAGAAAGCAAATGCAAATAGTAGAATTCTACTTAAAAAAAAAGGTAATGTGAAAGTAAGATCAATAAAAATAGTACTAAGTAGTAGAAGAAGTTTGATATTTTGTTTGAATATTTTTGCCTCTTTGTCTATGAAAACAAAAAGCATCAATAAATTTGGAAGGAATCATCCTATATCCATTTGACGAAAGGTCCTTTTCAATTTTCAGAAATTGGGAATTAATAGGATTATATATATACTTACACTAAGTGGCATTATATCACTAAACTGCAAATAAAATCAGCTTTAGAAAGGATAAAACCTTGATTTGGGTATTTAATCATTTCAAGATATTGATATGAATGCTTATTTACATTTTATTTGAGGGTTTTTGTTAAATTCAGTTTTCATGAGTATCAGAATTCTTGGAATGTCATTTTCTGGCATAAGATATAACATAAGGTTCTAATTCCTTATGGTGAGAAAATCTAAAGGATATTCTGCTTGTTTCTGTCAGATGAAGGAGCCTGAAAGAACCATTACCAAGGGGCACTGATTGTAGTTTTTGGTAGAGAAGGTGAAATTAAAGCAGGATCTGGATTCCAAGCTGAGAAGAAAATTACACAAAGAGAAAAGCTAATAGAAGAACTCACTCAAAGGGGTATCGTTGGGTCATTCTCCACAGGTGGCAGAGACCTTCAGCTGATGATGAACTCAACAGAGTAGTGCACAGAGGCTTGTTTTGCTTGAGATCTTTGGGCCCAAGATGGTTATTATCTTAGGCTCTGTGTGAGATGTTTGGATGTCATAGCCTGGGTCTGATATGCCAGGCCGTTTCTACGAAAGTCTCATGACCCTAACAAAGTAGCTTTCTATTTGTTCTGGAAGACTAGTTTAAAGGAACTCAACTAACTCGTTCACTAAGCCTATTGCTCGGGTCTACAAGGTTCCAGGAACTGTGCCAGATCCTATGATCGCAAATAGGAGTTAAACATGTTCTCCACATTGTGGGATTTGCATTCCAGCTGAGGAAAAGTGAAAAGTACTACACAGGACGTAACTTGTATGCCAGAAAACTTAGCAACATCAATCGATATGTTTCTCCAACACATACAGCACTTTAAAAAATTATATTCTTCTAGGCCTAACAAAGGAATATTAGTACTAATTGAGCCTTTGATGTTTAAGCAGTTTTCAGGAATTAGTTTAAATGTCTGAAAGGTTAAAAAGAAAAGGAGCCTCTTTTTGAATGAGCTGTTGGGAACGATCACAACAGTAAAGTTCTTCACATTCGAAATAAAACACAAGGCTTCCCCCTCCTCCTTCCCACTTCCCTTCTCTTCCTAAACATTTCAGTCCAAAAGCCATTAGGTGGGGCTAATCATCGTGGGAGAACCATAGTCAGCTGATCAGAAAGCCAGCTCCCATGTCGGATAAAGAAGGCATCAGTGCATTCACATGGGATGAAGGTGTCAGAGCCTGCAGAGTGCAGTGAGGGCAACCAGATAGCATGAGAGCCCAGGCTGGGTGAGGGCAGAGTCCTCACAAGATGGCAGATTTGAACCAAGTATCAGAACTTTTGCAAATCTAGCAACCTACTGGGAAGTGGTCTAGCATGGGATGTCAGAACCTGAACAGCATGGGGAAGACATCTTCATAGGAGGGCTTCCCAGAACAGGGTGTTAGAGCCTGGATGAGATACAGAGTGCTTTCAGAGTGCTTTCGTGTGGGGGCCAGCCAGTTTGTGGTCCCAAAGCCAAGTCAGGTATACAGGGTATCATCGTGTGAAAAGAGGCATTTGACATAAGCAACTGGACTCCAAGTGGTATGAATAGATTGTCCATGCAGGAACTGGCACAGGGAAGGATGTTGGAGCCTGGGTTCTGGAAGGAGGGCTGCTGGGTGGCAGAGTGATCCAGAGCTACATGTCAGGGCATGGGGCGGGTGACGTAATGACCACGTAGGACTCAGGTGGCACCCCCCTGCTGAGGTTCAGAGCTCATTTGTGTGGGGAAGATGATTGTGGGAGATTTGTTGCATACAGAGGTTGATCAAATAAGTCAGGCTTCTTACTATCAGAAAATGGAGCTAAAACATGGAAATGGAAAAAATAGAATGAACCCTGTATTTTTGGGATGGAATTGAGGATAGCAATGTCAACATCTGGGTTTTAATATATAGAGAAAGAAAGAGATAAAAATAAACTTGAAAAGGTAAGTGTGCAAGTGCATGTCTGAGTTTGGGTGTGTGTGTAGACACACACGTACATCTACTGCTGAAAGGCTTGGGAGCAATGTCATCCCAATAACAGTGAGCACTCATACCTTGGATTTCTTAATACCACTCTCCACTAAAAGAAAGAAACCAAAGTTCCTAATTGCTGCCCTGGGGCAAAGAAAGTATGAGATGATCTTGGAACATCTTGTTATACAGGAAAGTCAGGTGGAGTTCATAAAGAATGATGGAGGACATAGAAGCCAGTCGAAGGGGCTCCAACCACCCATACTTGGGACAAATTTAGCATTGAAATAAATAATGCTATCATGGACAATGACCTATTGAATAAAATAAGATTTCATGACCCTATAATGTTACGAATAAATGACTATATAGAGAGGCATTATCAAAATGAGCAATGGGGAGTTTAAATAGTTTCAAAGGTCCTCCATACAAAAATACTTATTAATTATAAGAAGAAAATGCAGTGGACTGCCTTAATCAAATAATGAAAGTGAACACCGTTAGCAATGGAATGAATCAAAATCCTGCTTCACCTGATAGTGTGTGGCAGCTCTTGTGCGATATCCCTGTCAGAGATGCATAATTTGAATGTAATCATGAGGAACATTAAACAAATCCAAACTGAAGGACATTCAACATGAATGACAACAAAGAAATTGACCTATAAACTTCAAAATGTCAAGGTCGTAGACGTCAAGGATAACCTGAGTTTGAAGGAAACTGATGAGATATGACAATCATATGCAACTCACAATTTAGAATTCGAGTCCTTTGCTATAAAGACATTATTATAACAATTGGTGAAATTTGAATAGTATCTGTGGGTTAAATAATAGTAATGGATCAATTCTTATTTCTTTATTTTAATAGTTATATTTTAGTTATATAAAATAATATCCTTACTTATGAAAAATTCTAACACATTAGATAAAGCTGATGGCCCATCAAATCAAATTCTTGATTTAAAATTGGCTCAAAATTATTTCACAAGCTGATTGAAATAAATATGTAGCATCTTAAGTGTTACAAATTAGTTTGTGTGTGGGGGGGTGGGGGTGTGATGCAGGTTGAAAAATTATCTTGCAGTAGGTTTACTGGGGAATGCTCTTGGGTTCAATATTTTTGGGAAAAAAGAATCAAAGATTGGGCAGTGGAAGAATTCCAGTGTTTTCCTGATAAATGTTTAATATCTGGCTTTCTGGAATAACAGCAACTTTGTTAAAGTCCTGATTTACATGGTTTGTCCTTTTCCATGGTATAAGTTCTCTCACTATGTCTGATTTTAAATTACCCACTTAATGTCACTGGATATGAAGTAGAAAAGAGTTGGTTGCACCGATCAGCTCTGTGAGATGGTCCTGGCTGATTGCAGCACATCACTGAGTCAGGTGATGCAGTCTGCATGGGAGCTGCAGCTATCCTTATGGAGCGAGCGCTTTGAGGATGGGGGGCCCCAGATTGACACGAGTGAGCCAGATCATTACCCCCCTGGGTGATCAATCATTAGATTCTGACACGTTAGGAAGGGGTCATGGCTTTGAGAAGGCAGCCCACTTCAGTCCATGCCTTCTCCAAAACCAGGCCAATAATTGAAGCTATTTGCCCACAGCCCTCCTAAAGCTTGGATAAGTAAGTCCTTTTTTCCTGGGTGAAGAACTGGGCAACACATTATAGCACTCATCATGTTCAATGATGAATCCCAGTATTCAGGTCTCACCAAATTCATAAGAAGAACTTGGGGACAAGATATACATATGGAGAGACTCTAACATTGAAAAACTCTTCTCAGTCCCAACTCTGCATCTGTTCATACCATGTCAGGAGCTCCAATCAGTCTTGTTTGAAATTTTTGACTCTGGTGCACTAAATGACATTTAAAACAAAACATATATAAAAACTATTAATTTTTTTTAATTATCAAGAATCTTTATAAATAGAATGATGATTTGGGATATTAAAAAAACAATTTTTCCTTCTTTGAAGACGTCTTTTTCCTGTGATAGACTATCATTTCCATAGCATTTCATTAAGTATTAATTTAAGAAGCCAGCTTTGGTAGGCTGAATGATGGATGCCATTTCCTCTACCCCTAATGGTACATGTCTGCATCCTAATCCCCAGAATGTGTGAATAACATCTTATGTGGCAATAGGGGCTTTGTAGATGTGTGTATATTAAGATGGTGAGATTAACCTAAATTGAGTGGTAATCATGTGAGTGTAATCAGTGTAATCATGAAGGTGCTTTAAAAGGGTGCAGAAGGAGCCAGAGAAAGGGCCATATGACAATAAAAGCAGAGATTAGAGGGATGAACTTTGAAGATGAAGGAAGAAGCCACAAATCAAGAACTACAATAGCCTCTCCAAGCTAGAAATGGGAAGGAAATGAAATCCCTCCCCCTCAGAGCCCGGAGAAGAAACGCCCCTACTGACACTTGGACTTCAGCTTAGTGAAACTATTTTTAGACTTCTGGCCTCCAGACTATAAAATAATAAATTTGTGCTGTTTGAAGCCACCATGTTTGTGGTAATTTGTTATAGCAGCCGTAAGAAACCAATACACTAACCCCACGGAGAACCCTTGAGTTCTTGCTGTTTTATGTCATATAAAAAATTCTACTTCAGATTTACAAGAACTTTGAGATGCTAACTGTAAATGATAAGCAGTTTTTATGTACACCGTCCTCTAGGTTGATCTATGTACCAATTATGTTTCTTTGGTTTCAGTAAGGATAATCCTTCTCTAACTGGCTTAACCAAAAAGTAATAAATTTATAGTACATAAGGTAACACACAAAATCCAAGGGGAAGAGGAAGATATGAATGTCTGAATGCACAAGAACAAAGTATGTCCAGAGACCCAGGAAGCAGGAGCATAGCTTCCATAATGAAAAAAAAATTCAGCTGGGTTTTAGGCAGACCAAGATTTAAATTGCAAACAAAACAAAACAAAACAAAACAAAAAACTACACACACACACACACACACACAAAACAAAAGCAGCCTTTTTATTGGCTTGCTTGGACCATGGAACTCATCCTTAACCACAGGAAGAGCATACTTTAAGTGATAGGCTCACCATGACTATAGCCGATGGGGGAGAGGTATGAGATATGATCCTGGACTTCTCTTCATTAGGCTTATGGTAACCATATACCATATGTCATTTACTCAGGTCTATACCTGGTTAACTCTTAATAAATAAGAGCCTAGTATGGACAATAAATCACATAGTTCCTAATTTTATTGCTTCTACCAGAGAGGCAGCATAGCATCATGGCTAGTGCCACAGACTTCCTCTCTCATCTCTAATGTGGAAATAATGATACTAAGACCTATCTTTTAAGATTGTGGTGAAAATCAGGTGAGCTAAAATATGTAAAACTCTACATTGTATACTACATTATTGGAATAGCACCTGAGTATTGTTACTTTTTCCTTGTGATGTCATTTTATATTTCCCTCAAATGAATAACTAATAAAATGAACCTACAATAAAATGCCAACATGAACATTTCCAGGATGGATGATAAAAAGACTTAACAAGTGAATCTTCTGGAACAACTTGTGTAGTTTGCTAGAGAAGATTTAGATTCAAAAGGCTTCAACCAACTCTACAATCTAGCAAGCTATAGCAGGGCCTTGAGCAATTTGCTTAAACTTTCCCAGCCTGGCCTTTTTCAGTTGTGTTTGTTAATATCAAAAAAAAAATTGATATCTTTAAAGCCTGTAGTATCTGTCTGGCTTTATTAAACACTCATCAATGTCAATGTCCTTTTTCCTGGCTGAAAAAAGTGACTGAGTTTAGAAATATTTTTAAGACTGAACCACTACATATTGGGCACGGAAGAAGTTTTCTCAACAAATTTCCCAGACAGAGAGTCTTCCGTCCCCAGCCACTCCCTATCGAGCCATAAATTTCTCATTCACAGGTGAAATGGGAAGGGGGTCAACACTACCTGGTACTCTAGGAACTTGTCTTCAATTCCTACCATTTCACTGTAACTTGAAGCATAGTAGGCATAAGAACTATACTATAAGTGTATATACTTTCAATATATAAAATGACTTCACCTACCTACTATATTTCTGTTGAATTTCAAGACAGAAATTCTTGGCAAATCTGGTAATAATCCCATTTCACAGATGGGAGATACGGAATTTCAAGAGATTTGTAGACTTGCTCTGGACAATACAGTTAATAATCAGGAAAGACAAGCAAAATGCTAGCCTCGTGTCTGTCTCCTCAGGACACTCTGAGGTTCTTGACTTTGAAACAGAAGCTCTGGATGCCTGATTAAGGCAAGCATCAGCGAAGTATGAACACGTAAGTGCTAAACTGTTTCTCAGCTTCACAGCTTGTTTTATCAGCTATTTCAAGATGATTCCACTTGAGAGTTCTGTACTTCTGGCCTGCTGTGAGTCACTAATGATATAATCCATTTGTGAAAGTGGTAGTAAATTGTGGGTTATAATAACTGTGTTATGAGTTTCTTATTAAGTCTTTGCTCTCACTTTCCGTCTGATACTTGGTTGTTCAGTAGATATGACATTTGTGTTCAGTATAAGAATGAAATATAGGTACAGATATATACACTCAGTGTTAAGCTAAGCAAGTGAGTTTTACCTTCACTTTGCCTTGAATTTGAATATCAAATATGAACCTGGATCCCTAAAAAACTGATGCTTTTAGCTAAATTTGCCAAATAGGGAAAACCCAAAGAGGGTAGGGTGTTTGAAGGTCAATTTCAAATGACCATTCCCAATAAAAATATTCTTCGAACTTAAATTAGATAGGCATAATTTCATTGCAATATGTTTCCATCACCTACCTAGCTCGTTAAGTTTTCTTAACCTACCTCATTTAGGATTTTCCTAGTTTATTATCTTTGGAAGAAAATTTAAGATACATTGCAATTGTGCAGTCTCAGTCTGTTCATTGATATATTAGATGGTCTAAGAGAGCCCCAGCTAGATGGTACCTCAGAGTGTTCTGCAAACCGGTCATCAAATACCAATATTCACGTGAAGGAGGTGCAGTGTGGTGCATTTGCAACCACAGTCAGAGCCTGATGTAAGCACTGGTCTGCAGAGTCAAAATAGGCTGAGAAACAGGGAAGGAATGAGGTGTAGGACAGCATTATTAAATAAGAATTTCAGGAAATTTTCAGGAAAATCTGAGGATTTTCTAAGGATACATACGGTCCTGGGGAATGTTGGAAGGCATTTAATGGAGTAAACACAGATAAAATTTGAAAAACGAACATTTACTTGTCTAAAATCTTTTCTAGTGAAGGGAAGTTTTTAAGAAAGACTAGTAGAAGTATTGGACTTTTGTTGGATTTACTTAAAGATACAGCTTCTATTATCTTTTCCCCTATGTAAGGATTTATAGGGCATTCAACTTTTGGGTTACTAACTTTTTTAGATTTGGCATTGAGAAATAAAGCTGAAGCTTTTTGAAATTTGAAGCAATTGTGGAAGTAGGACTTTTTGTTTTTGTCATCATTTGTTACTGTTGACTATAATAGATCATCACCACATTTTTCTTGCTGCATATCTATTATCATAAGGAAATATTTTTAGTCTTGGGGAAATAAGGAAATTCTTCTTGTCAACAAAACTATATTGCTTCCCATATGCTTGATTAAAAAGTCTCTGCATATTAAAAAGAGATTTATCATAAATTCTTTTGAAAACTTGAGCTGGTATTATTTCATTTCAATGCAGTTATAATAACCATTATCTTTTTCCTGAGCAAATCATGTATAATATTCCCTATTATTTTGTTAGTTTGATTAGAGAGGTTGTAAATTCACATCTTCGAATCTTTGAAAAGAACAAGTAATCTGCATATTCTTACCAAATAAATACTATTAGGAATTTAACTAATAATTTGAACAGTTTTACTTTTAGGGTTTTTTTTTTTCTTTTTATCTTCTGGACTAAGTCCAGCAGATATATCAGTATGTGGCATAGCTAATCTGTTCATATCAGCTGTTTTCCTGATCGATACTGTGGTCAGTTCAACCTATGGAGATCCACACTGATCACATAACATGTCACTTTCAACCTTCTGAGGTTCATTCAGAAAGAGCTGAGTCTTTCTCTTGTCTCAATAGCCACATCTCTAATATCGATCCTGCGTATGAGAGACAGTAGTCAGATGGCAGAGCTGAGAACCATTCTGGATGGAATAATTCAAGACAGTGGGATCCTTAGTGCTAATCTGGAAGAGGAAAGATGGGTTTTTTTTTTACCAACTTCAATAGGTTTTCTTAAACTTTCAGTGTCATGGGCTCCTTGAGAAATATGCTTAAATCTATGGACCCCTTTTCAGAATGTACAAAATGTGAAAAAAAAAAAAAAGAAGCCACTTACAGTTGATCCTTGAACAGCACATATTTGAATTGTGTGTGTCCACTTATATGTGGATTTTTTTAATAAATACAGTAAAATATTATAAATGTATTTTTTGTTCCTTACAATTTCCTCATCAATAATTTCTTTGTTCTAACTTGCTATATTGTAAGAATAGTGAATATAATACATATAACATATAAAATATGTATTAATCCACTGTTTCTGTCATTGGTAAGGCTTCCAGTCAACAATAGACTCTTAGAAGTCAAGTTTCAAGGAGTCAAATGATATGTGTGGATTTTTGTCTGTGTTAGGAGGTCAGCACCCATAAACCTTGCCTTGTTCAAGGGTTAACTGTATATTGAAATATAGTCACCAAAATTTTTAAAACAAATTTGTAGCAGAGTAGTATGTCCTACCTCTAGCTTGAGGTACTTCCAATAACTGCCATAATTTCAAAATAGTGTTAAACATAGGGGATAATCCCAGAATCACAGCCTGCAACTGTGATGTGTTTATGAAAATATTTATGATTGCTATTAGTGTCAAAGTAACAGGTACTCCAATATGTCTGTGGTTTGCTGCTTACATATGTAACTAAAGTAAGTGCTGTCTTCCATTTAGAAATTACTGAAATATATATTTTTCCCATTTAATCTCACATACTCCTGATTTCTACCCAGGAACCCCCACTGGGAAAATAGAAACCAGGATAAGAAACCCTATGTCAATGATTCCTCTGAGAAGTAGAAATGATAATCATAGCCTTGGACTGTGCTACTTAGGTTATATATATACACATACACACACACTTGGGAACAAAAGGAACATTTCCTATTCTGTATTAAATCTATGTCTCTTTGGTTATGGGAATATGTGCCTCTTGGAAGTCAGAATAATCCATGTTTTTGTTGTTATTCAAGTTCTAGTAGAGGAACATAAAATTTAATGAAAAACTCATTTTATGAACTCCTGGTATCAAAAGACTGAAAAAGCAGTAACTTTGGTTTGAGATACAAGTGTATTATGAATAATAGTATGAATGCTGCCACATAAAAAAGGAAAAAGGAAAACAATCCTAATGGAGAGGTTCCTTTGATTAGCCAATGTTCAAACACTTAAAGATCTTGTGTTAAAATGATCTAGAATTCTAGTCTCATGAAAAAAAAAGAGAAAAGAGAAAAAGGCAATTATTTTGTGGGACATCCAGACAATAGAGGGTTATTCAACAATAAAAAGATGGTGGCTCAGTTAAGTGTCTGACTCTTGGTTTTGGCTCAGGTTATGATCTCAGGGTCCTGAGATCCAAGCCCACGTTGGGCTCTACACTTAGTGCAGAGTCTGCTTGAGATTCTTTCCTTCTCCCTCCCCCTCTGCCCTCCTCCTGCTCTCTCTCTCTCTCTCTCTCTCTCAATCTTTCTCAAATAAATTAATTAATTAATTATTGAAAAGAAAAACAATAAAAAGAATGAGCTTTCAAGCCTCCAAAAAGACACAGAGGAATCTTAAATGCCTACTGGCAAGTGAAAGAAGGCAGTCCAAGAAGGCTACAGACTATATGATTCCAACCATGTGATTTTCTGGAAAAGGCAAAACTATAGAAACAATAAAAAAAAATCAGTGGTTGGGATCCCTGGGTGGCGTAGCGGTTTGGCGCCTGCCTTTGGCCCAGGGCGCGATCCTGGAGACCCGGGATCGAATCCCACGTCGGGCTCCCGGTGCATGGAGCCTGCTTCTCCCTCTGCCTGTGTCTCTGCCTCTCTCTCTCTCTCTCTCTCTCTCTCTCTCTCTCTCTCTGTGTGTGTGTGTGTGACTATCATAAAAAAAAAAAAAAAAAAAAAATCAGTGGTTGTCAGGGATTAAGGGTTAGGGAAGGAGAAGAAGCCCAGGGTATTTTTAGGTCAGTGAAACCATTCTGCATGATACTGTAATGGTAGATACATGTCATAATACATTTGTTAAAACCCATAGAATGCATGCTAGACACAAAGAGTGAACCAATGTAAACTATGCACTTTAGTTAATAATTATGTACCTCTATTGGTTCAGCAATTATTGCAAATATAGCACACTCATGCAAGATATTCGTAATAGGAGAAACTGTGGTGATAGGAGAGGTTGTAGTGGGAAAGGAGGTATAAGGGAACTGTATATTTCCTGCTTATTTTTTCTCTAAAACTAAAACTGCTATAAGAAATAAAATCTGTTTTGTATATATGTAGAGATGCCAGACAAAAAAGCATCTGGCCATACTGGGCTAGGTTTTTAGCATAATAATGCTCCACAGCTGAGTGGTAGTCCCTCTCTTTTGAAAGGCCAAGACCTATCAGTTTGCCCCAATGCCCAACTTGCCATTTTAGGAACCTGATTTATATACACCAAGCTCTCACACCTTAATCACTCAAATCATCCAAAAGTAAGTTTTAAGAGCAGAATTGTCATTTGATTCATCAATATTTAACATCCTTTGCTCTTGAGAACATTTGGTGAAGGGCCACTACTACTGTATCTTCGGCTAGTCCTGTGCCTAGCTGTGGTCATTGTTCTGATGGGCCAGGTACAGTGCCAGGTGCCTTATGTATCACAGCTCATTGACTCCTCAGTTCACATCCATGAGGTAGATGCTTAGAAGGGGAAGCAACTTGCCTGAGGTTGCACAAGCACTAAATGGAGAAGTAGCACTTGTCTACTGGCCTACCAGCCTGTAAAGCCAATACTCAGAATCACCAGCTTATATCAAAACATTTCTGAATTTTTACATTTGACAGATTTGACAGGGAGTTTTCGAATGGGAAATAGAATATAGAGTGAAGAAACAATATTTAAAACATGGGAGCAGAACATGAGAGACACCTAACTGGGAAACTAACAAGGGGTAGTAGAAAGGGAGGTGGGCAGGGGGATGGGGTGACTGAGTGACGGGCACTGAGGGGGACACTTGACGGGATGAGCACTGGGTGTGATGCTATATGTTGGCAAATTGAACTCCAATAAAAATATATATACAAAAAAATGGGCACTACTAAATGAGAAAATAACTCAGAATTTTGCATGTCTTCCCTCTTCCTTACCCTGCATATCCCCATAGCCACAATGTCTTTAATCCTGTCAATAGGTTCCCCAAGTCTCATTCCATTCTTCCAGTTGCACTGTCCTCATCTTTGGCTGGCTGAGGGTTTGCAATAGCATCCTGATTTATCTCCTTGTCACTAGCTCTGCGGTCAACTGCCTTGCCTATTCAGCAGCTCCGATTTCTTTCACAAGTCTGCTAGAATTATCTTCTAAATGCAAATATGATCATATGGCTCTCTTCCTAACACCCTTCACTGACATCCTAACTCTAAATGCCTTGGCATCATTTAAAACTCCTTCAGACAGCCTTTCTAAGTTCATCTGCAGCCACTGCCCCAGAGGTGTCTTATGATCTAGACGTGCAGAACTAACTTGGAGTTCTAGAGCATTCTCTTTGCTCTTACTGACATTCCCTCTTACCATGCTGTTCCCTTTTCTAGAATTCCCTTCCTCATCAAATCCACCTGATAACCTCATGACCCACCAAGAGGGTCCACCCAACCCATCTCCCTCCTCTGAAACTTATTCTAACCCCTTACAGCCCTAACTCTATCCCAGGTATGGTAAGCAGTACCCCTTACCAGAGCACTCTGTATAGACCTTTGTGAGCTTAGTATAGAGTTCCTTATTATTTTTTACACATCTATTTTCCTCTTGTAGAGTGCAAATTAGAGACCAGATTTCCTTTCTCTTCTTTTGCTAACATGTAGTAAATATTCAGTAACTGACCAGTGAATAAAAGGCTACATGCATAAATGGATGAAGGAATCCACATGTGAAATATATAGTTATTTTTCAGGATGATTTCATTATATTAAATTACAAAATGGGAAATTTGGTGGTAAATTGCACATATGATTTCACTTCTTCTGTGGATTTTCTCATAGTCATTTAGAAATGATCTGTACATAAAGTTTTCCAAAGTGAGATGGTGGGAGAAATTATGTATAATGTGGAAAGTAATCCCTTAAAACAGTGATTTTTTTCAGGATTGTAGGATTGAGTGTCAAAGGACTTTACTAATATTCACTGTAAAATAAAATGTCTTGAATTTGTTCTTTTTATTCTGAAATAGGCTATGGAGACATATGAAATGCTAACTTTAAGGGCTGTTCCTTCATCTGACATTTATAACTTAAAGAGGCTTCAGCTACCATTTCATACCAGGCAAAGCAGTTTTTCAAGAAAGGACATTTGAGTGTCAGTGTTTTGGGTTTTGGGGCCCTCTTTCATGATGAAAATCTTAGGGAATGTTTGCAGCTAACTTTGACATAATTCTGTTTGTTACTTGACTGCATATCCAATTAGATACTTTGGAAGGCAGATGTTTTTGGACACACATTTCTCTCTAGCTGACTTAGAGTGCGTTTTATTATGTGCTTGATTTGAAAACAAATTTCACAGCAAAATTTACAGAAATATGCTGCTTATTTTGTACTGCAATTCACATACTCAGCATGAATACCAATTTATGAAGGTGTCATCAAGTTGTTTAAACCAACCCAAACACACATAATACAGATGGCATTGAAGGCATTAGTGCCTGAAAAATAATTTGTGACATCTGTAGCCTTCTCATAATCATTTCAGGGTTTTGTGCTTTTTGTTCAGTAACTATTTTAAGCTATTTCAAAATATATGCAGACTCATAGCAACATGGAAATTGTTTTCCTGAGCATTAAAAATAAAAGCTGATTATATATAATTATTATTCTTTTATCTTCCATTACTTTCGCATAACTAGAATGTTAAATATGTTTGGTAGTTCATTTGTGTGTGTGTGTGTGTGAGTGTGTTGTTTTTCCTCGGTTACAAACCACTTATTTTAAAAATTAGTGTAAATGTTGCTTTTACATATCTATATTTATAATTTCTTAATGAAAAGTACACATTTCTATAGTTTACAAGTGTTTGTTGAAGTGAATAGATCTTTTCTTTCTGATTTTAAATGTAATAAATCCATTTGGAAAAATTTCCCCCAAAATTGTATCTGTGTAATAAAGAATCTAAGAATCACCTCCCCAAATAAGCATAGTTAAACATTTGCTATTCATATTCCCAAACTTCTTCTAAACCAATATCCTTACATAGATATCTCGATCTGCATATATAGCTATCCAATTCATCTGTGTGTTACATAGGCAGATTTCACTGATACCTTTTTTTAATCTACTCTGTGTATTTAATTTTATGGCTATCTTTCAATGTCAGTAACTGTGCATGTTAATGATAAAACAAGTGTTCATGGATATACTCATTTGTATTTAATAAATTTTTCATTGTTATATGTTGACTCATTTTAATTTTTTTGTAGACCATATTGATAATATGGGAGAATAAGTTTTAGAACTAAGATCAGAATCCAGATGCAGATAAACAAAATAAGAATGTATTCCTTCAAAGAAAACTATTTTATCCTTGAAGATAGAATATTCTTAGGCTTTCCTATCACTAATGCATTTATTTAGTGCTCATATTTATAACATTTTTCCTATTTACATAAACATTTTTTCTCTCTGCTAAGTACTTGAGTAAAATAGTGATTTTAGGTTTTATTGCTTGATTTAAAATGAATATGTGCTTTCCCCAAAGGGATAATTAAAACTTCAAGATGAAGCAGTACCATATTGCATTTTACAGTATTGGGTTTGTCAACTTCCACAACATGAGATATATAGCCTTTTAAGTTTTTCAATTCACTGTTAAATAGTTACTGGATTTCATAAATAAAAATAGAAATGATTTAGTTTTTATTTGATCCAGCTAACAGCAAGATGCATTTATATCCTTCTTGAAGATTGTAAACAATGATTTTTCTTAAAAAAAAAGAATTACAGATAAAAATATTAACAATATTTCGCCATTTTAGTCATGTCCTTTCTGTCTAAGCTAAGTGTATTCTTTAAGAACATGTCAGACTCTCTCTTTTTTTTCCCATCTATTATTGGTAATTATTTATCTCTCTTCTCTAAGAAAGTCTTTTAATCTGGTAATCTAATAAGAGTAATAGTAATTGTGATAACATAATTTGAAATACTGACTGATATGTAGAAAATTCTTACTAAATTCCAGATACTGTGCTAAATAACTTTTATGCATTGTTTATTTAATCTTCTTGCAACCTATTGAGGTTAGTACTACCATAGCTCTCTTCCCTGATAAAGAAACAGTTGCTTATTATAGGGGTCAAATAAATGGTCAGGCTGACAGAGCCAGGAAATTGAGAAATAGAGTTTCAAACTCAGGCTGCCTGACTTCCAAAATTATGCCAGCCATTAACTACTAAACTCATTCAATGTTTTGTTTCTCCCAGGCAACTCTAGTTGCACAACTGGCAAAAGCACGAATTATTACCTTTTTTTGTGAATGTAGTAGAAGTATTTCTAGATGTTTGAAAGTTGTCAGCCTACTGAACACACCATGATCAGAACTAGTCACAGCCTCAAATAGCTGCTTTTTGTTTACAACGATGTTGATTATATTCTGAGATCATTAAAGATTCTTCTTTCTCACTATCAATATGGAAAGTAAATCAACAGTTCTCAAAATTTAATCTTAGAAATTATTGAAGAACCCAAAATTTGTTTATATATGTTTATAAATGATACTTATCATATTTGAACTCAAAACAGTTTTACATATATATGTATATGTATATATATATTCATTAAAAATAACAATAAACCCTATTATGTGTTAAATAAAATATTTTTATGAAAAGTAACTGTATTTTACAAATTTAGAAACTAACAAGAGTAGTATTAATCTCATGTCAATCTTAGAAAACTGCTGAATTCTCATATGTGCTGTGCATTCAATCTTGGAAATGTTGCTTTGATTTAGGTGTATAAAGAATATTAGACTTCACAGAGATGTATAATTAGAAAAGGAGGTTGTATTTTAATAATCATTTAAGATAACTATGAATATATTTTATACTATACCAGAACCTTGTAATGGTAGCTTCTTAAAGATCACCTACAATGTAGAATCTGAAATCCTATCAGTGTTCTTTCTACTCTAGTATTTTTTTTTTTTAGATTTTATTTATTTATTCATGAGAGACACAGAGAGAGAGAGAGAGGCAGAGACACAGGCAGAGGGAGAAGCAGGCTCCATGCAGGGAGCCTGATGTGGACTGGATCCTGGGGCTCCAGGATCACGACCTGAAGGCAGATGCTCAACTGCTGAGCCACCCAGGCGTTCCTCTACTCTAGTATTTTAAAATCTTTCACTCATGAAACTTGATAACATTATTCATTATTTGTTGGAAAATCTTTGTTTACTAAATTTTGCTAATCTTCAAGATTTTATGCATTTCCTATCATACAATTTAACAGATTTATATTTTAAAAAAATCACATTGGTTGAAATCACACTAGTCTCCTCAGGGAACTTTTACATATCTGCAAGGCTGAATACAAAGCTCTCAAGCTCAAAGTGAAGGATTCAAGTTTTCCAAAATTGTAATTTTTGCTTTAAGTCTTGAATTTATACCATTGATATAAAATCTGCTACTGTCTTCCTTCAAAACAACAGAAATACTTATGTTAATTTTCAAGAAAATATCAAGCAAATTTCTAATTGTTAAGTGATAGTTTGTGAGTTAGTTGTGCCACTGGGTGATAATGGCATTCCACGGAACAGGTAGCTGGTTTATTTATTTTTTTTTTTTTTTAAATTTTTTTAATTTTTATTTATTTATGATAGTCACAGAGAGAGAGAGAGAGAGGCAGAGACACAGGCAGAGGGAGAAGCAGGCTCCATGCACCGGGAGCCTGACGTGGGATTCGATCCCGGGTCTCCAGGATCGCGCCCTGGGCCAAAGGCAGGCGCTAAACCACTGCGCCACCCAGGGATCCCCAGGTAGCTGGTTTAGCTCGTGACTCAAACTCTTGGGTGCTTTACCTTAGACAACGATCATCTTTGTCTCTATAGCTCAAGTGCTTTAGGCATTGATTGGTCAGGTTTCTCCAGAGAAATAAAACCAGTAGGATGTATATATATGTGTGTGTGTGTGTGTGTGTGTGTGTGTGTGTGTGTATTCACTCCTGTGTACAAAATAGAGCACCAGGAATGCCAGTCGTGTAATTCAGTCCAAATCTAAAGGCCTGAGAAGGTGGGGTGGAGTGGAAGATGATGATATAAATTTCTATTTGAGTCCAAAAGCCCAAGAACTAGGAGTCCTAATGTTCAAGGCCAGGAGAAGTTGGATGTCTCAGCTCTAGCAGAGACAGAGAGCAAATTTTCCCTTCCTTGGGCTTTTTTGTTCTCTTTAGTCCCCCAACGGATTAGGTAATGCTCACCCACACTGGGGAAGGCCATCTGCTTTACTCACCAATTCAAATGTTAATCTCTCCTGGAAACATTTTCACAGACACACCCAGAAATAATGTTTTGCCAGCTATCTGGGTACCCTCAGCCCAGTCAAATTACTACATAAAATAAATCATCACAAGCATCCTCCCATTTCATGACACAAAATATTTAAAAGGTATTTGTTATTGTGTTGCTTTTTTTGCAGGGAGATGTATTTCTATTACTTCTTACTGGGAGGTGTATAGGTGAAGAATTTAATCATCTCTAGTACAATTTGGTGCTGAAGGGGCCAACACTTTCCCCACCGTTGATTTTACACCATCAGTGCAAATGTGAACTCTGAAATAAAGGCAAATATCATCCTAGTTTTGTTTTGAAACTATTTAGGAAATACTGCAGTAATGTATTAACATTTCTTTACCTGATTCTTCCTCTTTCAAATATCCGACTTTGGGCTAGTAAGTCCAATTGTACATTTATAAACATATGGTTAGGTAATCCATCCTTGATCACGACTACAGTGCATGACTCATTAATCATACTAAAGGGTCTAGGTACTCTAGAAGAGTAGAGAATCATATGGGTTCAAACTTACCAATGACCTGAGGTCACATTTAGAAATTAAAAACTGAGGGTGGAGGAAAGAAGTACAAGTAATTTGCAGTATAATTTGAAGATATTAAAGATGGAATTTTATTTATATTACAATTAAAAACAAAACAAAAATCTTCTTTGTTCCTATGGCATTTTTAATAGGGCTCTGTAGACTATAAGTAATAGAAACACAGCTCATACTAGTTCACCAAAAAGAGATAAATAATCTGCATTTTTGTTTTCTAATGTTGGTGAGAAGAATTTCTTTATTTTACAGAATAATTAAGCCAGGGACAGAGTAGTGATGCAGCCAGGAATCAGACCTCTTTCTCCCTCTCTCTCATTTCTGCTTTTCTCTCTGTCTTAGCTTCATTTCTTCACCCTGTTGTACAACTTCTCCCAAATATTGAAAAACAAGGCCTCCCAAATTTTCATCTTATAGTAACTTGAGTCCCCTAAACAGACATCCAAAAATTACAAGGAAGAGACTCACTGGCCCAACTTTGATCAGATGAACACTCTGATCAACACCACACGAAATCATGACCTGGAACTAAAGAGTCATGGCAGTCCCCACGCGGCCTATATAAAGTTTGAGATGATGAGGGTCCCCATATCTAGAGAGGTACCCTCCCTGAAGGAAGGGAGTGGCTACTGAGCAGACAAGTAACAGTGTTTTTTAATAGATTCATTTTTATGGGTTTTAAAAGTAGGTCTATTAAAAGTCACTACAATTCACAGTTGCAAAATGTATCCATGTTGAATAAAAATAAAATCCGTTATTAGGCTGACTGCCAGCTGGGGAAACGAAACACAAAAAATGCTATGATTATAAGCCCAGCTGAAGTCTTGCATGCAAGTTAATTAGTATTTATTAATGTTAGAGCAGGAAGGATAAGCATATTAATCTCCTAACAGCAAAGAACATTTGATAAACAGCAGACTATTTCTAAATTAGATCGGTGAATATTTTATTAGTACTTGTTTATAACAAATGGAGTAAGATAAGACTTTTCTTAAATTTGTTTACTTTAATATTATGCTAGAAACAATCGTGACAGAAAAAAAAGTACATTTTATTTCATTCTTAAAACACAAACATTATCTTAAAAATACTGCCTTTCATTTTTTCACACCTTGCCCTAGATTGAAAATATTTTTAAGTCCCTGCTTCTCCCACTCACTGTCATAGTCTTGAATCAGGGTTTAAACTGATGTGCCTCAGTTTCCCAATATGAAAACCAGATTGAACAATCCTGTCTCATAAGATTAAAAGCTGTGAATGAGGTGGCGGAAGAGACACACTTGGAACTGGAATAGCTACGGTCTTTCTCGTATTTGTATCCCTAGACTTTCTGATGTTTTCAACACTAGCGTGTGGAGAGAAGGAAGCTGTTCTCCATCGTAATAGGACTGCGGGGTGACACGGGTGACCTGGAAGCCGGGCTTAGTCCAGCACCAGCCGACTGGGTCCCACGCCGCAGTGGTGGCCGCCGTGTGACCCGCGGCCCTCGAGCCCGACCCGTGTGACCCGGCGCCCTGGTGACAGAACAGGCGGCCTGGGGACAAGCCCCGGGGAAGAGCCGCTTTCCTGTACCTGCAACGGGCTGCTCGGCTGCTCAGGCAGGTGTGCCCCGAGCTTGGCCGCGTGGACTGCGGGGCTCATCAAAGCCGCAGGACCAGGAGCAGAAGCGATGCTCAGGCCGGGGCGTGGGGCGTGGGGCGTGGGGCGCGGGACTCGGTGCTTGGCCTCCAGGGTCCCCGCGGGCGGCCTCGCTGGGCGCCCCCTGCCCAGTGTCACCTACAGCCTCGCCCACGGGCGCCGGGCTGCGGGGCCTGGGACAGCTCGCGGGCCGCCGGGGCCGCACCTCGGAGGCAGCCCCGCGTCGGGGGCTCACAGCGGCCGCGCGCCCGTTCCCGCTGCGCAGGTGTCCTGGGCCCGCCGCGGGCCGGCGGGGGGGTGCGGAGCGCGTAGGCGGGGGCTGCGCCGCGGAGGGGCACCGGGGGCTCCTCCTGGGGTCCGGGCACCGGGGGCTCCTCCTGGGGTCCGGGCACCGGGGGCTGCTCCTGGGGTCCGGGCACCGGGGGCTGCTCCTGGGGTCCCGGCACCTGGGGCTCCTCTTGGAAGGAGGTGACATTCGCTTCAATAGCATATATTTTATTTTACGCAACATATCAGATATGTGATTATTTCAATACTTAATGAAAAACACGCTAGATGCTCGACATTGCATATTGTCCTCCCTCCTCCGCCTTCCAAGGCTGGGACCTGGGCCCGCGGCGTCCCTCCGCGGGAGCCGCCGCACCTCCCGCCCCGGCCCCGCCCCGCGGGAACGTGGGGGAACCCACCCCGCGCCTCCAGGCGTGCAGGGCGAGCGCTGGAGATGGGAGACGATTGACGGGAGTGGACAAAAATATTTGCTTATTTTTTTTTTTAATTTTTTTTTTTTTTTTTTTTTATGATAGTCACACACACACACACACACACAGAGAGGCAGAGACATAGGCAGAGGGAGAAGCAGGCTCCATGCAGCGGGAGCCCGATGTGGGATTCGATCCCGGGTCTCCAGGATCACGCCCTGGGCCAAAGGCAGGCGCTAAACCGCTGCGCCACCCAGGGATCCCAAAATATTTGCTTATTAAGGCTTGTCCAAGCTGCTGAGACTGAGGGGTACGTCGCGTTGCATCTCCAACGGGAACGATGGCAGATGTTCGCGCTCAACATTCCCACTCTCGGCCTGTTGACTTTCCTCGCCCTGGGCAAGTATACATTAAGTTTAGATTTATTTAGATTTTAAAGGATGGAAAACTACAGTTCGTAAAGCAAACACAGCTGGGAAGGCCCAGGGGGGAGCCAGGGAGTGTGACTGCTGGGGGCATCCCGGGGAGGCCCACGGGGGCGCCGGGACCTGGAGACGCGCGGCCCGAGCTCTCCAGGCCCGGCGCTGCGTAAAGGTCCCCATCACCTTTGCGTTTGGCGAGAGGGTGAGTCGAGGCTTTTCAGGCGCCCTGCTCAGCGGGAGTCTGCTTCCCCCTCGCCCCCTCTCAAATCTCTCAAATAAACAAAATCAAAGAGAAGTGCAACATGATATATCCCTGATGGGCCCTGAGGCTGGTCAGGTGGAGCTGGGTTACATTTACAATCAGCAGGATTCAGTGACCAACAACACAGCTTCGTCTTCAGTGTTTCTCACGTGTCACCAGTTACATAGTATACACGATCGTTTATACTTGGTGGCAAATATGAAATAAAATCACTTGTTTGGCCATTGTCTGGGTATGAGAGTGAACATGGTATGACATCTTACATTTATCTTTATAAAATTTACTTTCTCATTCTCCTTAGCTAGAAATTAGATCCATGTTTGTAGGTTTCTAATAAATGTTTTCTATTTAAGTCAAATACATAAAACTTTCAGAAATACTTTTTGAAGTTTTTTTAGAGGTTGATTTTAGAAGTTTTCTAAATAAATCCTAAGTTTTAAGTTTTGGGTTTGTGTGTGTGTGTGTGTGTGTGTGTGTGATTTACTTAAGGCTTAGGTGTAGCTTGAATAAAATGTTTACTCTATCTTTGTTGCCAAGAGCTAGTCTGTGCTTTAGAAACACATAAGTTAAAATGTTTCATTAATAAGTCTCATTAATTGCTCAAGCTTACAATGAAAGTTGAAATTTGTTGAGTTCTTTAAATTGGCTGTAAGTTCCATGTGTTGAGAAAAAGAGTTATTGATAAATACTAATTAAAATATTTAAAGAATAAACACCAGTCACACATGCATTGAAACATTTTAATAAAAAAACATTTTAATAAAATACCATGTTATTACTGTGTGTAGTGTGGATATACCTATGTTTCTGAACAAATATATATATATATATTTGTTATATATTTGAACAAATATATATATTTGTTATATATATATATATATATATATATATAAAAGCACACATGTGTTTTGCTTCAGATCAGGATAAGAATACAAATATCTCTGGCTATTTCTGAACAATAACAGCAAATAATTTTGTTTAAAAATACCTGTAAATAATGTACAGTTGCTGTGCACAAGGCAGCTGAGAGTAGACATTATGTGTATACATCCATATGATTCACTGCTTCTTCTCTCCTACAAACTTATATGGCACTGATATCTCTTTCTGTTTTTTTTTTTTTTTTTTTTTTTCATTATTATTAAATAGAACCCATAAGCTCAGGTTAGAGGACATGCAAGGTTGTGCCCTTCTAGTGCATTTCCAGAACCGGGACAGCTGTCTCTGGGGGCACATAGGTGGCCTTCCTCGGAGCTGACCAGCTTGCTATAGGCAAGTAGTTCCTGGAGAACCATGACCATGACTTCGTGTCACTTGAAGTTAGGAGTTTTTCTCTTTCTACAGCTCTCCCCTGAGAGGCTGATTCCCTATAGACACCTGGTGTGTGGTTAATCATAGTCCTGACCTTGACAGAAGCTCACTGCCTGCCCCAGGAAGCTCTTGTAGCGGTGCACAGAAGTCCCCTTTGCCATAGAGGTAACAACTAGTAAAAATTCCCCTCACCTAATTTTCCTTCACGGATTCCTTGAGAGCAAATGTCAAAAGTTTGCTTTGCTTTCTAGTATTGACAGGCAATAGGTGGCTTCTGGAACCTGGATTCCTGGATTTCAATCCTCCCTCTACTTCTTACTAGCATTGCTGTAAGTAACTTTAGGCAAGTTACTTAACCTCCCGTGCCTCAGTTTCCTCATCTGTGAAATGGAATGCTAATAGCAGTCTGCCTTGTAGGGTAACTGTGAGGATTAGGGGAGTTGAGAGTCAAGTGTGTTAACTCACGTAAACCACACTGAGTCACACCAGGCACTTGGTAAGAACAGACACATGTGAGCTGTGATTAGCAGTGCAGGGTGGTGTCTTCTCACTGCAGTGCTTCTGGAGCGCTCATCAGAACTACTCTGAGCTCATAAGAACTACAAAACAATTTTTTTTAAAAAATCATGATGCTTAAACATCAACCTAGGCTTACTGAGCTAGCATTTGTATCTCATCATGGGTCCTTCTTTAATATATATATATATATATATATATATATATATATATATATATATATATATTACCGGGGTTTCTGTTATGCAGCCAAATTTGAAAGTAACTGCTATCAGAGGACAGTATCAATCAGTTTGATGACACCGTGTTGAATAGTCATGAACTAATTCTATACTAACCGTGGCCATGGTGGGTGTTGTTGACTCTCGACGACTGTGCGGTGTGAACATTTACCAGAGATCTCAGGTGAGAGGCAGAGACCATTTCCATGCAATAAAAAAGTGAACTGGAAAGAGGAGCAAAGTGTCAAAGTTTATCTATGAAAGTAAAATATAAACAAAGAGAGAAATCACAGTTTCTGTTAAGCACCTTAGAAAGAACGCTCGTTTTTGTACGATTGGTGGGGAACTGGTTGTTTGCATGTGATGCAGACGGTGCGTCTGAACGTCGTTGTACCTCAGCTTTCCCCAAGATTTCCACTGCTCCTTCCAGAGCAAAACTGTAGTTTTCTCAGGCTAAACTTTCCAGGTGACCTTCGCAGTATTACTGTTATCAAACATTTAGTAAAGGCCTTTTGGGAAGTGGGACACTATTCCAGGGGCCTTGCATGGTGTTATCACAAAAGTGGAACGAACTAGGAGTTGTTAATATCATCATTCCACCTAAAAGCACCTGTAGCCAAAGAGATTAAGCAGCTTGCCCAAAGCCACAAATCCATAAGTGACACAGCCAGGATTTTACGAGTGACACAGCCTCTATACGAGTCAGCTCCAGAGCCACATTCTTAGCAACTGCTCTGTTGCCGCCTCCCGCAACTGCAGTCTTTCGGCCGGATCCTTTTGAGAATAAATTCATCCCTTGGTACAGACTACTTTTTCTGGGGACCAGAAATATTCTTCCTGGGAATTTCTTTCTCTCTCCTGACTTTTGTCTTCAGGCACCAGAATTGGCCACTACCACACTTTCTTGGTTGAAATTGCTGTCCTTAGCATTTCAAGTTTGGATGCAATTAAGAACTGTTTTCCATTTTTTTCTAAAACTTACCATGGGAGAAATGCAACCATTTCTCTTTCAGGATTCTTTTCTTTAGACATGATCAAATAATACATATCACTAAGTGTACTCAACCAACCAGCAAAACACAGAATTCCTAAGAAATCATAATTCTTGTAAGTTTTAAAGGCCGCTGCTCACTTCAGATTATTCAGATAAAATAGTTCACCGTTAATTAAACTTTAGTCCTACCGTTCTGATCCTCCTCTGCCTCTAGCATGTCTCAGATTTTCAACCCTTTGGCCTGACAAAGAGGTCTTCTAAGTCTATCCTTTAGCTATAAATAGCGCTTCAGGCTTTGCACACATACAGGGAATTGGGCTCATAGCTTCTTAGTGGTAATTAAATACGAACCTCTTCAAGTTTTGAAAAAGTTGCAGACATGGGGCTTTAATGAATTACTGTGTCTCAGCTTTTAGAGCATTAGAGAATTATATGCAAACCTACCTAAAAAAAAGCTGCACAACTACCTTTTATAGTGAAATACATGATTTTGCCATCGGCAGGCATCCTTCCTGCTGCCCCACATCCCCTTCATGGTAACCCCAGCTTCACCCGGAGGAACTATAGGGCTCCTATCCATAGGTCTATTGTTTGGGTAATAGTGACCAGCCAGGCTAGATGCTGAGTCTGTGGCATCCTTGCTCCTGCCCACATGAATTTCATGTGGCCTGGGTTTGTAAGTCACTTTGAACAAATGCTACACTGCAAATATTTGCTGGTGTCTCCTTAGTAAGAAGCTTCCTCTTTCTTCCACGATCTGTGGGGAAATACAGTTTTTCTTTTGGAAGTTGGAATATAAATCTGCAGAGCCTGGAACTGTTGCAGCTACTTCTGTTACAGTAAAGCCAGTCTTTGAAAGGATATGATACTCAGAAAAAAAAATGTTTTTAAAAAGACTCTAATGACATTGTGAGAAGTCAGATTGAACCATATGTGAAGTCAGAGAATTCTGAACTTTTCAGATCCCTTTCATGCTTAAGGCTGTGTTGTCTGGGATTTTGAAAGCATACAACATAAAAAATCTTAATGGTACTTCAAGAGAGAAAGAGAAAAGTTTACTCTTAAATTTTATAATCCTTTAATTATTTTATTTCCATTTATTTATTTTTTAATTCACTTGTGTTAGTCACACCAAACACAGGAAATGAATTTCTTAGCTAATCATACACTCAGAGATAACATAATGACAGAATAAAAAAGCAAGGTATAATAAAACTCAATGTAAAGGCTTTGATTCGATCAATATGAGGATTAATGTGTATTTCAAAACAATGATGACAGTAACAGGAAGCTACCTCTGGTCATTGTTGGTAAGTTGTAATATTATATGAACTTTCTGATAATTACGAATAAAACTGTGTTTGAATAGTCACATTTGAATCATAGATGTGGACTTTCAAAATGAAAGTTATTGTTCTTTTGATGCTCTTTGTATTGCAGTTCCAAAGAATTAGGTTCTTTTAAGATGATCATTTCATGAACTTTCGCTTGAATGCCTTTCGGCAATGTATTTGCTAAGTGGTCATTCAGCCTGCATTTGAGTTCTAATTTTGATTGGTTCCATTGTTTCCTGCTTCCTACATCAAAACATGAATCATTCTGTTACTATCTTATTCCCTTGGTGCCATATAGAAATTCTACTTACACATGAAAGCCTTTTAGAAATTTAAACATATCTTTCATGAATCTCCCCCGCCCCCACCTCCAACATCTCTAGGATATATTCCCTCAACATCCTCAAGTTATTGTATTGATTTTTAAATTGTTATAAATATAACACTATTTTTCTCTTAAGCATATGACTGCTGTCTTGGAACAGGAAATTGGGGTAGAGAAGATCCTGAAAAAGATTGTTAACTTCCAACACTTTTTTGGAGTGAGATTATGGGTTCTGAGGGATACTTCTGAGCGTATAGCCTTTTCAGCTGAGATTACAGAATAGAAATAAATGTTATTAACCTTGACAAAATAAAAAGTGAAATGTCAGCCACAAATAAGAAGATCAAGTGGGAAGATTTGAAGAGTTGAGGAGTTAATATGCTTATCTGAAAAACTGAGAAATCAAGACATGCTGTCTATGGTTGATGTAGCAAGAGATATAGGTATGGTATTTGCAATTATACAAATGCAACTAATAAACAATAGTATTGCAACCATACTGGGGAAGAGAAGCATGAAATAAATGAACGTAGCATAGCAGAATTTTGATAATTGATAAATAATCCAATAAAGCAAGTATATGTATTCAGATTTTTTAAAAAATAGTTTTAGTGCTTGTAGCTATGGAGAAATAACAAAAAGCTTCCAAGTGCTTGCATCTAAAAAACTGGATTCAGAGTGCAGAGGTTAATGGGTGATTGTGGCTTTTAATTCTATGTTTCTCTGTATTTTTTTAGCCCTCTGCATGTATTGCTTTTACTAAAAAATAATTGTTCTGTTAGGTTCAGCAAGCTGATCCTGTTCCTCCATTAATGTCTCTTAAATTTGTCTTATATCTAAATTTTAATATTTCACTGTTAATGGAATATACCTGTTATATGGTTACTCTAAAAAATTGAATGCAAGAGGAAAGGAGAAGTGTTTTTACACTAAGAAGTAAACTAAAGTGCATTGCAAATTATTTTTTAAGTCTAGTAGACTTGAAATAAAATTCAACCTTGATTTTATGGAAGATTTTAAACTGCATATGCTTCCTTCATAATCAAACACGACCACAGAGTGGATACGTTAAACTTCAAGAAGCATGAGAGTTAGTCACTTTTCTTCCTTAACACGTTATCCATGATCACAGTGGTTTCATTAACTGGATTTTTTTTTTTTATCTTTTGTGCAATTTATTTGTAAGACAGGGTAGTAAGTGAGAGGGGGTTTTAGAGTTAACAGGAGAAGCTAAACAAAATATGTCTAAGTGGAATAATTTTTGCCTATGTATATGTTAGAAGCTTTTATTAGTACAAAAATAATCAGTCTCATAATTTTGTCATAAAATTTGATTAGGGACATAAAACTGGAGATTGTAATACTATTAGCGTACAGAGAATCTGTGATTTTTTAAATCTAATTTTGGAACATGTCTCTTTCAGACACCAAAGACAGGGCTTTTTGACCCTAGGGTAAGAAATCTTTTATCTGAACTCTGTCTTGAAATTTCTAAGACTTGTAATAATCAAGGCTTAGATTAAAAGCATAATACATTATTCAGATATGCATTATGTCCTTGATCTATAATTGCAGAGCAGGAATCTCAGGAGGTACGCACAGTTGCCATATTCTGCGGACTCCTCAGAAATCATACCTTCAGCAGTTGTAAAATCATTTCCACTAGCAAGACATTTTTTTGTTTTTTGCTGGGGGGGAGGATTAACTCAAAGAAACCTAACTATTAAGGCATTAATGTTGTCTCTAAGTTGTTATCTCTGAAAGCTTTCACTTGAGGGATCATAATGATACATTGAACCATGAACAGAGAATTAGATGTTGTCCTTGCATGGAAGTCAATCATCTAGATATTATTATTTGACTTATACATGAAGCATACTTTTCCCTATCTCCTGTACATCCAATTAAAAGCCCTCACTGCTTTAACTATGGGGGTGAAGGTGGTGAATAAGGAGGATCCCACCAAAGATGTGAATGTATGATCTCAAGGGCATATGGCAAGAGGGATGGAGAGAAAGCCACTGCACTACTTTTAAATGCATTTTCCTGTGGAAATGCTACTATAAAATTTAGCTAACACAGATCATGATCCTTTTCAACTTTTTAGCTATATTGTGAGCTAAAGAGGCCTTAGGGCTAGCCTAGAAAATTGAACATCTTGTATGATTTTTTTTTCTAAGAAAATGCAATCCAATTTCACAACAACTAAATGAACTTTAAAAGAGCTATTTTGGAATATTATCAGTTTTTACATTTAAAGCCACTTTATACGTGTGTGTGTGTGTGTGTGTGAGTAGTCACAGTATTATGTTGTATTAGTCTGTGAGAGCTGTGCTGATCAAGTTCAGTTGGCTAACTGAAGGAATCTTGGGCAGCCTCTAAAGAGTTGTATTAATAGGTATTAATAATGTAATCTGAATGACTTCACAGTGATGAAATTATAATGTTGGTGGTTAATAAAGGCAATGGAAAGTCGTGCATGAATGTATGTTGATGACAGTGTGGGAAAATAATTCTCTCTAGGTGCACTTTGAAATCCTGGCCTGTCATAGAAGCTTTGTCTGATTTGTTGCTGTTGCTTTCTTGACAGAAATTCAATTTAGGAAGGAAGCCCTGAGCCCAACGCATCTGTTACCTGCTTTGTGAAGCATGGCATTGAAAAGTGTCTCACACCTATTAGCAGTCCTGATGAGAGATGTTAGTGATGATGGCACATGTGTATATCATCACCCTGTAACTTTATTTAGGGTGACATGGGTTTTTACCCCTCAAATAACGACTCCAAACGGGCTTAGATACACTTAAACGTACGGAGACGATCGAAATCATGGACCATCTAATGTCATTCCTTAGACCACATCTTTTAAAGCATTTTTTGTTATCTGCTTCTTTCACGGGCTTCCTTTATCTTCATTTGTGTTCTGATAATGTAAGAGTCAATTCTAAATGTTTTTTGCCATAAGCATGTGTATTCGAGAATTCTCGACTTCTCACTTACAGAATTGGCATCTAGTTGAACAGATATGTCCAAGAAGATTGATTTGTCTGGCATTGCTTCCCGTTTACCGAAATTTGTGTTCCATGGGAGTGACTTGTACGGATGGATACTGGCGCACCCGGTGACTTGTCCTTGAAATCTCAAAGACTGAGAGACTCACCTAACTTTATTATTGCTGTTTGCAGTTTGTCCTTTGACAGTCACATTTTCACAACTAAGCTACATTGGTGAAAGTCACCCTCTGGTACTTATACTTCTTAGCCTGCTTGCATGAAGATTTAATCAGTCCAGAATTGTTTTACGAAAAACTTGCTGAATGCCTGGCTGCAGGAGAAGTTGCTCTATGTCTTGCAGGGAAAACAGATGTAAATAACTATATGAAAGAATAAAGCAGTTACGTGTAAAGTCTTAATGGAGTATCTGTAGTGGAGAAAATAAAAACTTGGCCTTTCATGTGAATGAACTGGATCAGAGTAGTCAGGGAAAATGCCAGTAAGGTAATATTTGAGCTAGAATTTGAAGGGAAAATTATATTTTTGTTGCACAGAGTGAGCACTGTGTGTTCCCTGATTAAAGATTTTTTTTTTTTAAGAGAAAACTACTCTCAACGTCCTTGAGAACAGTTCTGCTTTTGTATTCATATAAACGTGACAGGAAGTAGTGAGGCTTTGTTGTTGTTTTGGTTTTTCTAATACAGATCCTTCGGGAGGATTCTTCACGAATTAGGATTATGACAAACGGTTTTCTCTTTCTTCGCCGTGGTCCAGGAATCCAGACTCACTTAAAGCCACAGAGTAAAGTAATAGGTTGCTGGCCTGAGAAAATTCAGGGATTTTATTGGCTATTTGGTGGCCAATACTAAGGTCTAAACTTCTGTCATGATACAGACTTTATAAATTGAATATTCACTAATTTTCTTATAATTTTACCCGCATTTCACCCAATGATATTCTATCAAAAATAGATTAACAAGATTTGTTTTTATTTAAAGACTACTGTCTTTTGATAGTCCACATTGGCTAAGGCCATATTCCTCTGCACATCAAGATATATATATCTCGATAATCCCAATTGACCCCCGTCAGTGGTGTCAGCCTAACTGGGCATGAGCTCCACCCAGGGAAATTAATAAAAATGAAGAGTTTTAATCTAACATTGGATGTTTTGCTGTACTAATTTTGAGGCACAAAAGTAAAATACTTTTAATATGTAATCTAGGTGATTATGATTCAGTCTGTCCATGAAATGGGGCCTGGAAACCATTGATCTGGATTTTTCTACATCATCTGGTGAAATATACATTTCTTACATTTTCCAGTCTACTCTTTTGTTCTGAGGGACTGTAACTGATCCCCAAGCAAAAGTATCTCAGAACTTAAAACCTATTGCAACCCAACTGGGGGTAGGGAGAAACATCATAATGCAGTTCATTGTGAGTACTCAGAACCACTTAGCCATTTTTGCCTTGAGGAATCCTGGCTGAAGACGATGGGGAATAAAAGTCTGTTTCATATTCCTCCTTGTTAACTTCCAATTCTATTTTCATGTGAAACATCTGGATGATTAACACCTTATTAATATTCTGCAATAGGAGGCTCTCAATTTATCAAGGTTGAAAGGCTTACTGTCAAGGTGTCAGGATTGGCATCCCCAGCTATAACTGAATTGCCTTTTCTATGATATGTCTCATGTCACATTATGTATTTTATTTATAATGTATATATATATACGTTTTTCAATATGTATTTTTATTGTTATTTCCCTTTTGCTACAAAACCTCCTCTTAGGGCACATGATGAGCACTGGGTGTTATAAGCAATTGATGAATGACTGAACTCTATCTGAAACTAATGCTGCACTGTGTTGGCTAATTAAATTTAAGTTAAAACAGCAACAAAAGCCTTCTCCTAGTCCTGTAATTCCTTTCAAAGTCATTCACACTAGACACTTGGAGGCTCCCCCTAACTCCTGATTCCGATTCCCAAGTTAAAACAGCAACAAAAGCCTTCTCCTAGTCCTGTAATTCCTTTCAAAGTCATTCACACTAGACACTTGGAGGCTCCCCCTAACTCCTGATTCCGAACCCCTTCATCTCTTCCTCCTCTAGCTTCCTTGCTTGAATGCGTGACAACACATTCTACCCGGTGACTTGGAGAAAACTCCAAGAGTCTGTATGGATATTTCTTTTTCACTGGTGTCCTGCTTTCAGTTTCAACTATTTGAAACACTTATTCATTTAACTCCATAATGTATCTTGAATCAATTCACTTCTCTCTGACTCCTGGGCTGCCACCATATGCCACTGCCATTGCTTGCAGTTCCATTGTTGCCTACCTCCAGTCCATTATCCACAGAACAGCAACAGGAGACCTCATAAAAACTATGTATGATATTGTCATTGTCACTGCCTTAGTAACGACTTTGCAATAAATAAAAAACAAAGTCCTGGGGATCCCTGGGTGGCGCAGCGGTTTGGCGCCTGCCTTTGGCCCAGGACGCGATCCTGGAGACCCGGGATCGAATCCCACATCGGGCTCCCGGTGCATGGAGCCTGCTTCTCCCTCTGCCTGTGTCTCTGCCTCTCTCTCTCTCTCTCTCTCTGTGACTATCATAAATAAATAAATTCAAAAAAAAAAAAAAAAAAACAAAGTCCTTTACCTGCTAGGCCTTCAATAATATGACCTCTGCCCATCTCTGACCACAGTTATACTGTCACATTCCCACAAGTCCATTTTGATCCAGACACACAGGCCATAATTCTATTCTTTGGACATTGAAGCTCATACCCTCTAGACCACTGCTCTTTGCTATCTTCTGAGGCACTTTACTCCTGGTTGATGTTCAATTATCAACCACCTCAGAGACGCTTCTCTAATCAGCCTAACTCTAATTCCATCACTCCATTCTCTCTCTCACTACTTTACCCCAGTTAATTGTTTTATGGGACTTAAAATATATTTTTTTAAATTGTATACTGATTTAATCAAAATTTGCTCCCAGTAAAATATAAGAGTTTTTTGTTTTATTATTATCATATTCCTCACCCTGGAACAGCATCCTCAGTTGTAGATATGCAATACATATTTATTGAAAAAATAAATACATTTCAATGCATGATGACTTGAATTCTTGCCTTGACTTTCTTTTTTTCCATCGTAAAACCTCCTGAATTATGAAACAACTTTAGTATAGTTTCTTTTTTTTTTAAGCTTTCAATTATAACATTCTAACAATTCCTTCCCCGGTTTTGATCTCACTACAATTCATCTTCCATAGTCTTTACCAAAGTTAAATTTCTTCCTTTTTTAAAAAAATATTTTTTTTATTTATTTGACAGAGAGAGAGAGAGACAAAGTACAATCAGGCTGAGGGGCAGGCAGAGGGAAAGAGAGAAGCAGACTCCTGTTGAGCAGAGAGCCTGATGTGGGTCTTGTTCCCAGGACCTGAGGATCATGACCTGAGGATCATGACCTGAGCCAAAAGCAGATGCTTAAACGAATGAGCCACCCAGGCACCTACAAAGTTAAATTTCTAAGCCAATAACATCATGGGCTTTTACAGTTTCCCAAACCCATAATATACAGTCAGAAGTCCTGAGTAAGGCCTAGAGGTATTTTATAGTTTTGTCTCCATCTTTATTTCTACCTTTATTTTCTCTCCTCCCCCCATAAGAACCCTCTTAGCCAATCACATAAAACTATGACTAGTCTCAAGCATACCATCTTATTTTGTGATCTGTGTCTTTGCTCATGGTGAGTACATTGTTCCTTTACAGGTTTTCCTCGTGTCAGTTCTTCCCTCTTTGGGGGCAGCTAGGGATTTGTCTCTACTTAGCACGTCTCACCCCATACTGTAATTATTTCTTTATAAGTCATTTTAGTCCTGCATACTAATATAGTGAATGGCTTATGTTCTATTTTTGCAAACTGAATGAGTGATAGATGATGGTTGGAAGGATGAGTGGATGGCTGGCTGGCTGGCTGGCTGGCTGGCTGGATGGATGGAAAGTATTTTCTTTCTAATCTGTAATCACCATGTGGGCAGAATCTTTTCTAAATCATCTGGGTGTCCCCTTAACACAGGTCCTTAAACATGTTAAGGGCTTAGCACTATTTATTACATGAATGGATAAAATAACTAAGTACTTAATAAATAAGTGGCTAAATAATAGTATTTTCATAGTTTTCTCTAAAAGAGATTTAACCTCTTCTTTAAAAAAAAGTGTAGTGGGATCCCTGGGTGGCGCAGCGGTTTGGCGCCTGCCTTTGGCCCGGGGCGTGATCCTGGAGACCCGGGATCGAATCCCACATCGGGCTCCCGGTGCATGGAGCCTGCTTCTCCCTCTGCCTGTGTCTCTGCCTCTCTGTCTCTCTCTGTGTGACTATCATGAATAAATAAATAAAATCTTAAAAAAAAAAAAAAAGTGTAGTATCCTGTGCTCTACACGTATGTCCCCTAGTACAGTAGCCACTAGTCACTTGACTCTACAGACGCTTGGAACCTACGTAGTCCAAACTGAGATATGCTGTCAGGATGAAGTACAAATGTGGACTTGGTGGAAAAAAAGTGTAAATTATCTAAGTAATATTTAAGTGGATTACACATTTAAATGTTAATGATTGGTATATGTTAATTTATTTAATCAAAATTAATTCACCTGCTTCTTTTTACCTTTTTTAATGTGGCAACTAAAATTTAGAATTACATATATGACTTGCATTTTATTTGTTTTATTATAGCTATCGTTGTCTTTTTTCCAACATATCTTGTTTGTTAATAGTAGCTGTTTCTAATTCTCACAGTGTTTATGCCAATGATGATATTTGGTTCCTAGGAGTGCCTCTTTCTATCACATTTTTATTATTTATTATTATTATTATTTTTTGCAGGATGAAAAAGTTAAGTCAGTAAGTGTCATGTAGAGACACACATTGTTGTGTATCTAATTTATCAGTAACCCTCCCAAGGCATAATTATCAAATGGCCTCTTTTCCATTTTACTCCCAGTGACTGAAAAATCTAGGGATTATTTATTTTTATTTTATTTTTTTTTAAGATTTTATTTATTTATTCATGAGAGACACACAGAGAGAGAGCGAGGCAGAGACACAGGCAGAGGGAGAAGCAGGCTCCATGCAGAAGCCTGATGTGGGACTCGATCCCGGGACTCCAGGATCATGCCTTGGACCGAAGGCAGGCGCTAAACCGCTGCACCACCCAGGGATCCCCTCTAGGGATTATTTATTACAAAGTTTTGAAATATGCCCAATGTTAGTATCAGAAAAAAAAAAACAATGCTTTAGTTTTCTTTATTTAAACTTCATTAAGTCTTCTTTTGCATTACATTTTATTTATAAGCTCCATTTTACATGGTTTAGCACATTTCTGAGTTTTATGTTTACTGTTTGTTTATGGTAAGGGAAGTTCAATTCTTGAAAACTTTTATTTTTTTTCTTTAGTTGAGTGAAAGCTGTGGTTCTAAATAAGTCTACTTATTCAAACACAGGTATTTACCTTCTCAATATCTTAAGTTTAGGACGAGGTTTGTCTAGGGGTATAAGAGGAAGAGGATTTGGGAGTTAAGGGGTAAGTCCAAGGTCAAGAATAAAGAGGCTATTACACTATGCAGAATCAGCAGTTGGGGTATATTTATGAAATCTGTTCATCCCCGTCACCACTCACATCAAGTCTTTTGCTAGGGCTTTGTGATCTCTTACCTGGATGACTTCAATAATGTTCTAAGTGCTGTCTTTCCCGCCAGTATTGTCTCCATCAAATCCATTTTCCACGTGGCTACCAGAGAGATAATTAAGTATGTATCATCTAAAAATACCACTTTCCTAAGCAAGAACCTCTGTTGATCATTAACTATGAGCTCATTAAGTACAGAGATGAAGTCTAAACCCCTTGAAAGGGCATCCATGCCCCTGTGTAAATGAGCTTTTGGCTGCCTCTCCAACATTGGGTCTTGCTTACTACTTTCTATTTCGTGTCATATTTTCTAGCAACACCAATTATGTCTTCCTCTTTCCCCTCTCCATACTGTTCTTCTTTCTGCCTTTGCTGAATACTTTTATTGCCCTCCCTTTAATAGCCTGTGGATTTTGCTATCATTGCTATGCTGCATTTTATTATGGATCTGTTCATTATCAACCTCCTCACTAGACTTTTTTCTATAAGGCTGAGACCTTGTCTTATTTTGTGTGGTTTATTTTCTTCATCAGAAGAATGAGAATGACACACTACTGTGTAGGGGGAGTGACTGAGTTAATACACTTCATGAAGTGCTTGGGAAGTATCAGTTATATTGTGATTATTGTTGTCTTATTATAATTATCAGTACTAGCAGGAGTTTGTTGTTATCACATGTAACAGTGATACATAGTAGGCACTTGGTGAATGTGTGTAGACTGAATAAAGACTAGGTGATCAACTACATCGAGGAATCCAGGCATAAGGGGTAGCTGAATTAAAAAAGCAAAACACTGAAAAATAAAGCATGTGACCAGAAACTTCCAACTGAAACTAGCAACACCTCCATGCTGACCTGAACCTTAATTGGTCAATTTGTCCCCTGTGCAGTCATATTTCACATAGTCATTATAAGTCCGCTTAGAAACCATAGTATTAGGTGATGTTAGGACTAAGGGAGCATATGCAGTTCTGACATGGGAGTTCTCAGTGTATTTCTACAGCAATATTCTGATTTACTTTCTATAATTCTGCTACTAATTTAGCTCATTCCTACTTACACAAAAGTTAGGGTATTTTTTTTAGCAATAGTTAAGGATGATAGCAATTTTTACTAAGTTTCCAATTAGATGAAAGAGGAGATATATCATATAGCTTCTAAAAACTGAATTAATAATCAAAATATTATTCCAGAAAAAGCTATAAAAAGAGTGGGAATAACACCATATTGATTAATAGATGATCCTTTCTATGTGTCTGGCACTTATATTATTCAGTAAATGTAATATATGTACCTAAAAGATGAACTGAGTTCCGGGGTTCTTGACTGTTTTTTATGAGAAAAACAGGACTTAGAGTCAGAAAATTAATCTGTATATTGCATTGATATAAAACTAAATATAAAATTATTTAATACAGTGTTATGAATGTAATGTTAACAATGTATAAAATCTAATGACATTAGGTAATGCTTACTGAGCATTTATGTTTTCATATTTAATCCTCACAATATAGGACTAAGGTTAAGTCTGTTTCCCAGAGACATGAAGTCACAGAACTGCAAAATTCAAACTAGATCTGCTTGACCCTGGAATCTTATATCTGAAGCACTACATTATCTGTTTTAGTCACTTATGTGTGTATGTGTATATTGCTTATTGAATATTTATGCCTATAATGCACTAGTCATACTTTAGACGAGTGTCATATTATTATTACTTTAAATGCCCTCTAGTGTCATATTTTCATAATCACTTATCACAGTTTGACTTCCTAATTTCTTTGGATCTGTATGTATTTTAATTGCATATGAATACTTTTTATAATGAGATCCATAAGTGTGTTAGATAATTGAATACTAATAAGTAGAAATTCTTTTTACTTTAACTAACTTTGTCTCTGTTGTGCTAGAAGGGGCACCCATAATAATAGTAAATAAGATTTGACAAATAAGTCCATATAATTCTCTTTACATTTTCTGTATAACTTTATGAACACTGATCAAGTCCCTTCTAGACTGTCCCGATCTAGTTCCCGATCAGAGTCAGAATTTTCAGTGTGTTTTGAGTATAACACAAAAACAGGAAAGCATGATGGTTTTAAAAAGGGAAATAAGGAAAGAAAAAGGGTTTGTTTTTTTTAAAAAAAAGGGTTTGTGAAAATTCAGAATTTAAAAAGAATATCAATAAGTGGCAGTAAATGATATTTTCAACTGATAAAAATGAAAATACTCCAATCCTTCATAAAAGCCAATTTAATTACATTTCAGGATATAGGGGGTTTGTTGTTATGGTTGTTGGCCTATTTTTAGGTCACAAACCTTGAGGGAGAAAGCTAGGATTCTTTTTCTCCCAAGCAAAATGCAAGTATGCAAATAAATACACTCTTTTCATATAATCTCAGAGAATAGGACCCAAAGGATGGACCTTAGGTTAATAACTTCTGACCAAATCTATAAATTAGGATTCTCTTTTACTGAATTGCACTTGCTTTCCACTATCTCCTGCTAAAGATTTTTTCTTCTAAGCTATAACATTTTTTACTGCTTCAGCATTGATATTTTCTCCCATCATTTATATAATGCTGATGCTGAGCTCTCCAATGCTGCTAGAAAGTTTCTTTCCAGTAAAAAAAATTCAGAAAAGATCTAGCCTTTCAAAAATTGCCCTACATGTCAGTACATCATTTGGGTATTGTCTCAAGAGTGATCATTGCATATTTCTTACAGTTCCGATAGTGAGTCTGTGTATCTATACTGACAAAATCAGCAAATGTAAGCTTCTTGAAGGATGATATTATATCAACATTCTATCCTAGTTTTTAAACTAGAATGACACACAATCTTTCTTTATTTTAACTTTCTGACATATTCATGTAAAAAAAATGTTATTGAAACTCCTTGAAGACTTGGATGATATATCCTAACAGAAGTGTGTATATGTTTTTTCCTGTATGTTTTTGGGTTTTCTCCATTTTTTATGAATTTCTAGTTATTAGAAAATGCCACCAACATTTGGTGATAAGAAGTAAAATATATCTTAAATCATAATTTTATTCTTTTTTTTATCGAATGTATGTGCTTTGGAATTTGTTAGATGTTTGGAGTACAATGTGATTTATCCAAAAGGAACTCTGAACCAGTGTGGCCTATAGTTGAGAAGATCTCTAATAAACTATTAAACTACAAAATGGACCTGTAATTATGATTTGTGATAAATAGGAGGAAAAGACAGGTGAGACAGAATAATTTATGAGGGGGTCCACTTCTTTGAGAAATTTAGATTTAGAGTAATATTTATTTATGACATTTGAGGGTATATATATATTTAAGCTGAGGACAGTAGAATGAGTAGGATCTGGCCAGATGAAAGTAGAGAATAAAATTCCCATCAAAGAGAAAAACCTGACCTAACACTGGAAGGATATTGGCACGTTTAAGGAACTAAAAGAAAGTCAATGTGCCTACATATATGAGTCACCAGGAGAATGTCAAACAATGAGACTTGAGAGGTAGGCATGGTCCATATCATGCAGGGTCTTGAGGGCCATGTTAAGGAGTTTGTATTTCATTTAAATGTGATGATGGCCATTTAATGATTTCAAATTGGGGAATTATATGATCATAATTCCAGTTTTAAAATATCATTTGAGGAGTGTCTGGGTGGTTCACCCAGTTAACCATCTTACTCTTGATTTTAGCTCACATCATGATCTCAGAGTTGGGAGATTGAGCCCCGCATTGGCTCTGCACTGGGCATGGAGCCTGCTTAAGATTCTCTCTCTCTCCTTCTCTCTCTTCCCTTCCCCACAAGCATGCTTTTGACGAGAAATGATTAGATAGTTAACAGGATAACCCAGGGACAGTAGGGCAAGAAAGTCAGGAGAAAAGCGTAGTACCTGTGAGTGATCTGCCACAATGAGAACTGCAAAACGTCTACTGAATTTGGAAAAGTGCATCATTGGTAATACTCTCCAAAGCAATTCTGCTAAAATGCTAGGTTCAGAAGTCAGACTGAATTGGGATTAAAACTGAATGAGAAGCAGAGTGGAGACAGCAAGTGCAGATAAGCTTTTCTTCTAAGCTATAACATTTTTTTACTGCCTCAGCATTGATATTTTCTCCCATCACTTATATAATGCTGATGCTGAGCTCAAGAACCTTCAAGAACCTTTGGCTTTGAAAAAGTATAGAGTATTTGGGGAAAAGATACCATTTTGGAGATATGTAAACAAGAAAACATTTTAAACATACATTCCCTTCTTCCCCCACTTCTTTTTTTAAGTCAGTGGATACTACTAGAGCAAGTTTAAATGCCTAGAGAAATAATCCAGTGGAGTACATGCAAGGAGGTTGAAGATACAGGTAGTATAATCCCTTCAATAAAATACAATGATTATTAAGAATTGTGCATGTTCTTTTCCAGATTTTTTCTACTTCGGTATCTACTTTTTTATCACAAAAGTAGAAATAAATAGTATAAACTTCAAAATATTCTATAGTCTTATAATATACAGGAAGTATAATGTTCATTTTGGATATTGAAATCAAAGGACTGATCCAGTAATTGAATATTGTTCTTTAGATTGGTAATAGTTGCTATAAAGATGAAATAGTGTGGATTTAGTTGCAGAAATAATCAGTTTTCTTTATCTTGAGGCTGAAGTTGCCAAGTGACTTTTAGTTTAAAAGTAAATGTTGCAGACAGACGAGCAGAAAACAGGTTGCAGATATAAATGCATAAACTTTCTTCATGAAGTCCGATTCAAATTAATAAAATAAAAACATAGCAGATACCAGACTAGAAAATAGAAAAGAACATTTAGGCAAGTATAGGGAATTGAGGAGGAGAGGAAGATAATCTTTCTTAGTAGGGAGAAAAGAAGAGGAGTAGACACAAGGTAGATGGCAAGAATTTGGATGTTGATACACCTGGGAGAAATGGTGACTGGAAATAAACCTGGGAAGCTGAGAGAAAGAAGTAGAAAATCATGCATGTTTGTTTGTTTTAAGATTTACTTATTTATTTGAGAGAGAGATAGAGAGTGTGAGAGGGAGAGATACAGGAAGAGAAGGAGAGAGAATTTCAAGCAGACTTCATGCTGAGCTCAGAGTCCAACTTGGAATCAGATCCCATGATCCTGAGATCATGATCTGAGCCAAAATCAAGAGTTGGGCACCCAACCAACTGAGCTACCCAGGCATTGTGAAAATCACATTTTTAAAACCAGATAGCTCACCTTTAAAAAGATAGATGAGACCAAAAAAAAAAAAAAAATACTCGTTAGCATTTATTTCATGTTTACCTAAAATTATTCACATGTTCCAATTTGTTCATAATTATTTGAGAATTAGTCATAGTCATTCTCATGTGCCTCCCTCTCTCTATCTGTTCTATTCCTGTCTTTTCTCTCTTTTCACTTCCCCAATTTTTCTTTATTTTCTCATTCAATTAAAAAATTTTAACTTTCACTTGTCCAGATCTCTCTTTTGAGGTCCACCTGCGTGCTAGAATATCCTACTGACATCCTTACATAATGTATCAGTCCTAATTATTCCACAATAGGATTCTTTCTCTGACTAACTCTACAATTCCAACTATTTACTAAGATGGGGTACTAGGAAATCTCCCTTCTCTTTCATCTCTCCTATAACCGATAACCAATCCTTCTTCAAATAATGTCAATCTTGCTTTTGTCCTAAGCTTGTCTTGAATCCAACCCTGATTTCTCATCTCCTTAACTTAAACCCTCACCATGTATTACACGGTGCACTGAAACATCCTACTAGTGATCCAACATGTGGACCCTGGTTGTTGTGCTACTGTTTTTGCTTCTCATCCTCAGTCCCATCCAATTAAATAACATTATTCCGTTGTTTCCCTACTATCAGGCTGTGTGGAGTGGAAATGCTGCCAGCCTCCTACCCTGAGGGATGGTCTTGTGATGGGTGTGCCATTAAGAGCAGCCTGCTACCCTAACGACAGTATTAGATTCAAGAATGACACACAACTAAAGATGATCTGTGAGACACTCACTCAACTTTAATTTCAATTGTTTGGGGTAATGTCAAATTTTTCGGAAGTATTGCTGAGCTGCATAGAATATTTAAGCCAAAAATTTCTAGTGGCAAATTCTCCAACCACGTGTAGAAAGAGAAGTTAACATAGAGGAAAATGGCACCTAGACTGAGGAGAGGGTTGCAACTTTCAGGCCCATCCCCTGATCTCCATGGAGAAAAGAGGGACTGGAGACTGAGTTCAATCACCAATGGCCGATGATTTAATCAACCATGCCTATGTTGGAGGACCCCATAAAAATCCAAAAGGACAGGTTCAGAGATCTTCCCTGTTGGTGATTACATGGAGATGCAGAAAGAGTGACGTACCTGGAAAGAGTATGGAAGCTCCAAAGCCTTCCCCCCACACTTTGCTCAAAACATTTTTTCCATCAGCCTCTTCCTAAATTATATTCTTTAATAATAAAAGGGCAGTCAGTAAGTAAACTGTTTTATTGAGTTCTGTGAGCTTCTCTAGCAAATTAATAAAACCTGAGGAGGGGGTTGTGGAAACCTCTGATTTATAGTGAATCAGTCAGAAGCACAGGTAATAGGCTCTCCTTGTGATTAGTATTTGAGGTGGAAAGTAGGCAGTCTTGTGGAACTGAGCCCTTAATCTGTGGGATCTGATTCCAACTCCAGGTACATACTGTCAGAAGTGAGTTAAATTTTAGGACACCCAGCTGTGTCCCAGAATTGCTCAATTTGTAAAACACTATTGAACATTTGTTGATCAGAACTAACAAGTGAAGTGGAGGATCCCTAAATCTATTCTTGGTTCCATAATTGTTCTTTCTCTCTTTTGTTCAGCTTCATTATTTTGCTATTTTGTCTGCTACATCTCTAATTCATTCCTCCACTTCTTCCAGCTGTTCATTGCATCAATCCTATTTCCGGTCTCACTTACTGCATTCTTCATCTCTGATGGATTCTTACTAAATTCTTTTACCTCTGTAGTAGGGTCTCCTTGATGGCTTCCATTCTTTTCCCAAGCCCCACGAGTATACTTATGATTGGGCTTTAAATTTTCCATCGGGCGTGTTACTTCTGTTTCATTTAGATCTCTCGTCATGACCTCATCTTGTTCTTTCATTTGGGATGAATTCCTCTGTTCTTTTCTTTTGTCTAAGTTCCTACCTTCTTCTATGTGTTAGAAAAGCCAGTTATGTTTCCTGCTCCTGAGAGTAATGGCTTTATGAAGGAGAGGTTACCTAGTGTCCAGGGCCTGGTGCTGCAGGGAGTATCTCTGGTGTGTGCCCTGTGTCCTCTGGTGTTGGGTTTTGACTGCTATGTCCTTCAAGCCAGTGGTCTGCAGAGGCTCTCCTTACCTGCAGTGGGCAGCGTTTGGTCCTTGGCCAGAAATGTGGCAAGTTTTAACTAGCTGTGTTCTGGTCTGGCTGTGAAAGACACACTGGGGGAGTGTTTTCCCTTTCCAATTTGATATTCAAGATAGATTTAGCATATGTCATCATTATGAACTGGCAGCTGATGTGACTGAGGGGTCTTTGTTCTTATAGACTAAAAACCTATTATATTGCATATATATATTGTATATATATTATATAAATATATCATATTGCATGATGGAACATTAGAGAGCCGTTTCTCATATATATTTCAAATATATATCTCTATATCCATCATTTTCTAGATATAAAAATTTATTGGTTTTTGATTATTTTCATTCAGTAAAATCCAAGAGGCTAGTGAAATAGAGGAGCAAGTTTTCACATGAGGCTATCAAGCGCTTGAAATATAACTGATATAACTGATACTAATTGTGACATTTTATAAATGTAAAAATAGACACTGATTTCGAAAACAATACAAAAAAGGAAAGCAGACAACCTCAATAATTTTTATATTGAATATATGTTGAAACATGATATTTTGGACATACCAGGTTAAGTAAAATATATTAAGAGTAAAAACCAAGAAGTTAGTGAAGATGTAGTTTTTTGTGGAGCCTATGTCCCTTATATGAAGCATTTTTGTTAATTATTTTTCTTATTGATTAAGATAACATATTATGAATTTGAAATGTGACTGGTTTAAAAGCCCCAAATAGTAGCCCCGGTGGCCCAGCGATTTAGCGCCACCTTCGGCCTGGGGTGTGATCCTGGAGACCCAGAATCGAGTCCCACATCGGGTTCCCCACAGGGAGCCTGCTTCTCCCTCTGTCCCTCTCTCTCTTTCTCTCTCTGTATCTCTCATGAATAAATAAATAAAATCTTTAAAAAAATAAAAAATAAATAAAAATCTCCAAATATTACCCTTTAATTTATTAGAATGAGGCTCAACAAGGATATCCAAAATATATTATAATAAGGTTTCCTTTTTCTTTGTTTTTAATGCATTACAGTCTGGTATACATAGGACTTCCAGGGTAATCACTTTTTATAGATTTTTATCAATGTTTTTGCATATACATGTTAAGAAGAAAATACAGAAATAATTTGTTTCCTTTTCTTTAAAATTCTTTATATATGGCAACTATATTAAACACTTTACATTTATTTTTATTTCTTTTTATTTAAAGTTATTCAAGTTGTTTCTGTCTTCCTAAAAGACTTTTATACTTTATATTATTAAGGGGTAAAACGAATTACTTATTTGCTTTACCTCTTATAAAACTGTCTCTGAAGAACATAATAAATAAAATTTAAACTTCAATTTCCAGTATTGAAATTCTTACTATTTAGTGCATAACTCACATGTAACTTCTTATTTGGAAACATAAAACTGAGCAAAGTACTATTTCTGGAGGGGATTACATCTGGCTGTACATTTGGAAACCAGCTCAATGTGTTTGAAGGGAAGATATAATTGTGTAAATTAGTGGGAAGAAAGGTTATCAACATTTTTGCATTTGTATTTTAATTTTATGTATTATATGTTCTATTCTAATTTATATACCTATTGATTTCAATGACATCAAATGATATTATACACATATTCTGGTAGTTGTTAGCCTCATGAATTTTATAGACCATGCTGACTCTGATGATTCCTTCATGTATACCAAGCTTTAGAAGTATCTATCAAAAACAAAACAAAACAAAATAAAACCCAAAAACCCTGGCTGCAGAATCTGCATTCCAGTAATATAAGAATTCTGCAATGTTAAGATTAAAACAATTTTCATTTTACTTGATTCTAAAAGAAATATGGCTAACAACAGAAACCAAAACAATATAATAACAATAAATTAAAACTGCATAGAAATATTTAAAATAGAAAGTGAAAAAAAATATTTCTCAGGCAAGCATTTTAAGACTTATTTTCAAGAGTCTATGTGAACAGAATTTGTGTGTACTTAATCACCTCTAGAATTCATTAAGGATATACAAAATCATCCAGAATAAGATTCTTGCTAAGCAATTGTAGTCTGGAAGCTATATATTGCAAGGAAAGACTAGGAATATCTACTGAAACAGGAAGTACCCAACAAGGACATGGTATGCTGCCAGGAGGACATTTCAGTTTCCAGGACACCAGAATATCACATCTGATGTGCATCAGATATTAGATTCCAGGAAATAAAAATAATAAAAAAAATTGGCAAAAGAGCTAGTCAATAAAAGGCCAAATACATAGAGCAGTGAACAAAACAGAGAATGATGCTACTTTCATTAGCATTAGTTTTGGTAGTCACTAATGGGGTGACTTTGGTAGTGGGGTGTTGGCTTCAGCCAGGACTGTGTTTACTCATGTTAATCAAAACCTCTGAAAGGTAAGATTCTCTAAATATGCCATCATCAGCCATAGACAGAAATGTGGCAGTAACCACATTATTTCCTCAATCTTCAAACCTTCCTTCCCTACTAACTTTTCTCAGCCTATAAGAAATTTCATATCACATCTACCATACAAACAACTAGGTAAACAAACCTACATCCAAGAAATATGCCCTCCTTTGACCCCAAATCCTCCAATTGTTGCACTATTTCTTACTTTTTTGTAACCACCAAAATTCTAGAGAAATTTTCAATTGACTGTCTCTACTTACTTACTTTCAATTTATTACTCCAACTAGTGTAATCTTCTGTCCCCCAAGACTGTCTATTGGAATTCCTTTCAGTTAGGGTTCCAAAGGGTCGAACTCCTTGTTGAGGCATCCAAGAGATTTTTTTCAGTCTTTCTCTTTCTATGCACTATTGGCTATACAATCACTTTATCTTGAATCTTATTCAGTACTCATGAGTTCCTTCCAAGGCCCCTCCATGGTTCTTTTGCCACTCACGTCTTGAACATCAGTATCCATTCTTGACGCATATTTTTCATTCATTTTTATTAATTTTGTGAATAATCATCTGTTGATGATTTCTCATTATGTATCTGAACCTTGACTAACTTCAGAGCTTCAAAGTCAAACATTTTATCTTTTGCTTTCCATATCTTCTTGATCTATCAGTCAACATATAACCTAAAGTAATGCATAATCTCTCCGTTTACATCTCCCATACCAGTTCCTCTTAGAGCGTCACTTATCTCTATTAGTCTCTTCTTGTGAAGAGTCATCTCAGACTTTTCCATATCTTTCCCCACACTCAAAATCAGTCAGCAAAATGCAGATATCTCCTAAGTATATCTTTAATTTTTATCTGTTTCCTAGCCTACTTTAATAAAGGTTATAACTAGTAACTAATAAAGGATAGCTAACATTTATTGAATGCTCACTATGATGTAGGCACTGTGCCAAGTGCTTTTTTTATTGATCCAATACCCTTATAAGATAAAGGCTGTAACTAATTTCATTTTAAAATTGAGGACATTAAGGTGTAAGATGATAAGTCATTTTACCAAGGTCCCATCCAAAGTGAATGATGAAGTCAGGGTTTGAGTCTAGGCATTCTGGTACCAAAGCCTGCCTCCTAAGCATGACTCAAATTGAATTTCATCATTTCAAAAGTCTCTTAGAAATAAGCCATTTCAGCTTATGTTTATGATGAACCCACCATGTCCCACCAGCCCAATCCTGCTTTCATTTGAGCTGTTTTCAGATGGACTTGGCCTTGGGTATTTTGGGGGGAACTAGAGCTATCAAAGTGCCAGCATAGTTTTGTGGTCACTGGCCCTGAGTTGTGCCACTCAGGTCCTGTTTCCTGCTGAAGTAGAAGAATGCCACTCTCCACCTGGGAACTGACAGTTTTTAGCAGAGTTTGTGGTTTGATGAAACCTTCAGTCTGTGGGTACATATGACCTCTACATGCATAATGCACAGAGACGAGATGATCCTCAGCAAGAAGCAAGCTAATTTCCGGTAAATGAGGAACTGTCTCATACACATCATACCCAACTTCCAGGGCAGATATGTGATTGTGGGACTTGGAACCTAAACTCATTTGGGATCTTCTCTGAGAAAAATAACATTTGTGGGGGCACCTGGGTGGCTCAGTCGGTTAAGTGTCCACTCTTGACTTTGGCTCAAGTTGTTATCTCAGGATCCTGAGATCAAGTCCCACACCAAGCTCCAGACTGGGCATGGAGCCTGCCTAAGATTCTCTCTCTGCCCCTCCCCCCCTTTCAAATAATAATAATAGCAATAACATTTATGATCATGAAATTATGATCAGTTTGAATGTGCTGAATGGGCTGTGCAGTGGTCTGATGCTTGGTCTTCTTTAGTTTTATGGTACATCTGCTTCTATATACTTCACTAAATACCAGAATCTTGTTGATTCAACGTGTCCCTCCATGAATGATTTTCCCATATGTTCCAAGTAAATTTTATCCATGAGTCATAAGTGAAAAGTTTGAATGTATAGTACACAGGAAAACTTGAAGTGATAGAGATTACAAAGTGGAATGAAGAAACTGACATAAATCTTATAATTAGTAAAAGTCTTGAAGGCCAAAAAAACTGAAGAGAAACTAATTACTCAATGAAGTACCAAAGAAAGGAATCACCCAATTTCTAGTTTTTACCTCCTCTCAGCAATTTTAAAGTCAGTTTCTTCTGCATTACATGCTCTTAAATTAATTTTTTCATTCATTTCTTCACTTCAAATCTTAAAAATATATGTGCAAATATGCATATATGTATGTGTGCATAAATATGCTCATGTATATCTTTGAAGAGTCAAATGTTATTTTAACTTGGATATTTTATATTATGACTTTGTGATAGAAGCTCTTAAAATTTTGATCTCATTCAAAGTTCTACAATTGAATATCTTATTATGAATTCTACTGTTCTGGTGTTACACTAATAAAGCAAGTTGTAACATCAGTAATCAAGAGTGAATCATCCTCATCACTGTGTTTAAAGCCACGTCTATTGTAATTAGGATTCTTTTGAGAAAAACTTGTTGACTTTGTACTTCACCTAATTGAACTGTTTTGTTGGTCAGGTACGTATTTCCTTTGACTTTTGGCTTGAGGTTGATTTGGTTCCCTAAAATTGGCATCCATAATATACCACTTGACATCCAAGAGAGAAGTGACCTTGAGTATATAATAATTTGACAATCACAACTGTAGTAATTTCTCCTTGGAGAATAAAAAGAAACATTACTTGAGGCTTCTTATAATGAATTCTAGTGATAACTCATTCTTTCCTGCAGTGTATAGAAAAAGAACTAGATTCCAGATAGTAGCTCTGTTCACTCACTACTCTTAAAGCCTTTCTTATGATGTGAAAGCATTTTCTTTGAGAACACAAAGACTCATATTAAAATGAAGTTTGTTTTTGCCCTGGCTGAAAACATCTCTTCTTTCTCTTATTGTAGAAAGTCAGTATTTTTACTTTTTATTAGTATTTGAAGTAAAGCAGAAAGTGGCCTTTGCTCTTTTCCAAGGGGCCACACTACTGTAGTCCTCCAAGAGATGGAATAACTACAACATTTCTTTATAATAGTTAGTGGTTCCTCCATAGCCTTCTCAATTCAAGCTTTGTTTGCTGTATTGGGAAAAAATTTAAATGCTGTGCAAGAGTGCCTTTTCCTAGCATTTCAGGAACACCCACAATTCTTATGTTTTCTTTCCAATGTCTATTCTTTACATACCTTTATTCTATACCTACCTGCTCTGTTTGTACAATTTACAGGTTAATCCCACTCCCTCTAAAGAAGAATCCTTTTTTGTCTATAAATCCTATGTAGAACATCTTAATAAAAATAAATATTTAATCTAGATAAAATTTAAATACTAAAGAATGCTATAATAAATTCTATAATGAATTACATAAATTATTAGTCAATGAGAAAAGACTTTTGAAACATGTCACCATTTTTCCTCATCAGTACTGTGTTGTTTCAATGAAAATGTGTGTGTTGGAACACCTGGGTGGCTCAGTGGTTGAGCGTCTGCCTTTGGCTCAGGGCATGATACTGAGGTCCCGGGATCGAATCCCGCATTGGGCTTCCTGCATGGAGCCTGCTTCTCCCTCTGCCTATGTTTCTGCCTCTCTCTCTCTCTCTCTCTCTCTGTGTGTGTCTCTCGTGGATAAATAAATAAAAACTCTTTAAAAAAAAAGAAAAAGAAAATGTGCGTGTTAAACACCCCATGAAAGATAAAGAAGGCTTAAGAATAAGAAAACCAGACAAAGATAGACTATACAAAAATGGGAAGGGGGGAGTCCCTTATATTTTATTAATCCTTAAAATGATTTTCAGTAAACCATTGAATGAACTTTGACCTGGCCTATTTCTTTTGTTTTTTAATCTGTTATATGCTTCATAAAAGGTGAAATATGTAAAGCATGTGTATTTTATGGGGAAATTTCCCCCCAATAGCCCCCGAACGCACTGAAGAGGCAAAGTCACACTGTTCAGTGAGTTCAAAAATCTAGATTCTGATGACAGCACAGCTACCATGTATTTGGGAGCCTTGCCAGGTTTTTTCTTCGTCTGTGATGCAGTATCCCCATCCATAAAACTGAAAGTATTAGATGGTTTGTAAGGTGCTTCCTCATCAATGATTCTGTGGATACTAAATAAAATGTAAAACCAGGAAATAAGAAAAATGCACATAACATTGCTCCAGATGGTGAGAATCATGGTCTCTTACGGGTGCCCCAGACATTGTTACCAGTCACTTGCCCCTCCTCTTTTGACAACTTCCACCTCTCTCCTCCCTATGTCTTGGTGCTGGATGTCTCTATAGGTATAATTCTCCAGAAAGGAAATTGGGTTAAGTGTCCCATGGAGTAAATTCTGATTGCTGGTTCCAGGAGTCTAAGCCATCTAGAAACTAATGAAAAAGAAGTTGCAATGAGGAAATAGAAGCTAAATCTACCCAACATAGTTATCTCTCCAGAAGAGAAATGAGGAAAAAGAACTGATGCACATATGTTGGCTCTTCAAGCAGGGACTTGTTTCGCAAATGTGAGTCCTTGAAATGGGTTGGATCAGCAAGGCTGTATCACTGAAGCAGTAGGAGCTATGGAGCTGTGTGAACAAAAGAGGAGCAATTTTGTCTCTATTGCAACAGGATTTACAGACAAAGGAAAAAGCATATTGATTAAATGAATCATAAATAACACTATATTAAGAGGTTGTTTTAAGCCTAGTCCAGACATGACATTTAGCAGAGGAGAAATACTTGGTTTAAGTAGTTGATTTCTACTATTTTAAATCAAAAGTTTTAGCTCTTGGTTAATTTATTTGAAGATAATATTTAGAATTTCTTTAGGATATAAAACAATCACCTTTAAGCATTTAATCAGATAGTTTTAAATATTTAAAAGATGAAACTATTATACTGATATACATTTTTTTTTCTTTTTTTAAGTCCTTTTTTAATCAAACACAGATCTGGGATTTTTTAATACTGAAATTAGGTAAATACATACTATTTTTTTTAATATAGCTCAATGGAATAGATATCAGCAACATGCAAAGGCTGCTGGACCAATACCAAATCTATTTGGCAGTCACTATGTTCACTGTTTCTCTTCACTATCTAATTGTAGACGAATAGCTGGTGTACTTTGCTATAATTCATTACTTCATTTTTAATAAATCATTTGGAAATTATCTTATTACAGGTAAAAGTATTTATCACCCAGGAATCTCATTCTTCAATAGTAATGGCTGCTCTTAACTAACATTACATTGAAATTAAGAATAGATATATTTGACATTTCAATATTGCTTGCAGTCACTGAAGCATGGCATTTTATGTTACATTTAGTAATAACAGTTGAGGCTCAGGACATTTATGAGGTATAAATGATGGGAAGGGAGGAGTTGATATACGAAGATTACTTTGACTTCAGTTATTCATTATACTTCAGAAAATACTTGGTAATAAGGTTGTTCTTCAGATTTTGGGGGAGTAAAAAGAGGAGTTTACATTGTTTTTTTAATTGTGAGTGTGTGTGTGTGTGTGTGTGTGTGTGGAGAGAGAGAGAGAGAGAGAGAGAGAGAGAGAGAGAGAGAATAGAATGTCTTATATAGAAGAGCATTCACTATATAATACCAGGGCAAAGTAATGGTTTTTAAAAGTAGATAAGGGTTGATTTGGGGGTAAAAACTTGCTTATGAAATTTTTCTGCAGTTATAATAATGTTTCATAACTTGAAATGAGTTTAGGTTATACGCGTGCATGTATTTATCAAAGTTTGGGAAATTTACACTTAACATTTCATTGCATTTAAATTTTACATTAAAAGAAAAGATTGATTAAAATTCAAACTCTAGTTAATAAGCATGCTGCAAAGTTTAGGGAGGGAGAGTGTGTTGATACTTTGAAATGCATTAAAATATGATGGATAATGGGCCTCACATGGGGAATAAACATGCCGGAATAACTAGGTAAGCAAAGGAAAAATGCTACAAAAGAGAACTAGTCTTCCAGATATTGAAACATAGTATAAAGCTCTATGAGTAAAATAATGTGGGGGTGTCTGGGTGGCTCAGTTAGTTAAGCATCTGACTCTTGGTTTCAGTTCAGATCATGATCTCATAGGTCTTGAGATCAAATCTCACCTTGGGCTCCATGCTCATTGGGGAGTCTGCTTGAAGCTTCTCTCCATCTGTCCCCCCCCCCACTCAATCTCTCTGTCTCTCTATCTCTCTCTCTCTCTCCTTCTCTCCCTCTCTCGCAAATAAATAAATCTTTAAAAAAAGTAAAATAGTGTGATAGTGGGGCATGGGAACACAGAAAAGTGAAATGAATAGAAAATATAGGAGATAATTATAAGAATAAATTGAAGTTTAATATATGACAAAAGTGATGTCTGAAATCACTGTCCTAGTGCTAATAAGTGAGGCTGAAACAACTGATTAGTTATTCGGAAAAAGATATAATTAGATCCATGCTGCACACCATACAAAAGAATAAGTATCATATCAACCGGCAACCTAAATTCAAAACAAAACAATTTCTTTGTAACGTGAGTGAAGGGAATACTCTCTATCTGTAACTATAATGCACATACAATAAAAGAAAATTTTGAAACATTTGAATGCATAAAATAAAATTTGCATGGCAAAATATAAGTAAAATGGAAGGACAAATATCAAACAATAGAAAATAGTGATAAAAGGTTAATATCACTGTAGAATGAAGGTCCGAAAAATTGAGGGATGCAAAGCAAAACAGGCAAAGAAACAAACAAAACCTTCAATAGAAAAATGGACAAAGAATTAGAACAGATATTTATACAGACACACACTCACACTCACACAAACACACACATAGAGACAAAGTTGACTATTAAACATACTGAAAAATATTTGACTTCATTCCCAATTGGAAAAATGCAAGTTAAAACTACTTTGAGATATCTTTTCTAATTTAGCAGACTGGTGAAAATTTAAGTTTGATAATACATTCTGTTTGCAAATCTATGGGAAAACAAAAATTATGAAACATTGATGAAGGGAAAGCAAATTGGTACAACCTTTATACTGAGAGATTTGTTAATATCTATAAAAATTATATATTCATTTACCTTTGCATCAACAATTCTTTTATTTTTATTTATTTATTTTTTTTTGCATCAACAATTCTTTTAGAAATTTACCACAGGATACCGTTTAAAATGTATGGAAAGGGATCCCTGGGTGGCGCAGCGGTTTAGCGCCTGCCTTTGGCCCAGGGCGCGATCCTGGAGACCCGGGATCTAATCCCACGTCGGGCTCCCGGTGCATGGAGCCTGCTTCTCCCTCTGCCTGTGTCTCTGCCTCTCTCTCTCTCTCTCTCTCTGTCTCTGTGTGTGTGTGTGACTATCATAAATAAATAAAAATTAAAAAAATAAAAAATAAAAAATAAAATGTATGGAAAAAATGCATGCACAAGATATATATTAAAGGCAATAATCATCAATGGATAGTATAATAGGTGAAATGTTGATAAAAACAAAAAATATACAAAATCTCAAGTTATCTTCTCACAAGTTATTTATTATAATGAGGAAAGTACTGTACATTAAAGAAGCCTGACAGGTACCACCGACTCAAGTGATCCTTGTTAACACTGGTAATGGTACATGTCAGCATCATGGACCTCGTGCTGGGATGCACTAAGAATGATGCAACCTTATCCAAAATGGTTCCCTGAACCTGAATCTAATGATGTGGAAACATCAGACAGATCTGCCTTCCCCCTAAATGATGGTCCTCTTGCTGCCATTAGTAACAATGGCTGTGCTCAATGAAAAATCTTGTGAAGGAAAAATACTCATTTCTTATTTAAAACTAGGTGTGGAGAAATATACAAGAAGAGAAATTCATGATGCATATAGTCTTTTAATTGATACTTAATTTAGTAGAAATTAAGCCCTGCAATTATTATTTGGTATTTTTTAATATTCCATTTTAGTAGGTAATGCAATTTGGTTTCTATCCTTTAATTTCTGCATTTACTTCACACATGGGACTTTGATTTTAATTTTGTTCTTTTCATGGATTTAAAATAGTTTTGTGAATATATATAACAGAGTATTTAAATTCTATGCCAGGGAACAAAATATAGTTCCCTGCATCATTTCTTCAGTATTAGAAATCCATCCATGATATTCAATTTCATTGAATATTATTAAATATAACTTATGTTGATTTGTATGTATATATATTTATAGATACAGGTGTAGATGAATATACACACACACAGTCCTTTATAGTAAGCAAACCTAGAAATAAATGAAATAAAAAATAAATGAAAACATTTTCTGAGCCAAAGCAAAAAATTATCACATATTTGACTTCATACATGTAGACACTTCAATTTGACCCTATTCAAATAAAATGCACAATTACCTCTGTAATTTCTCCCCACTATTCATTCTATCCCAAATTCATAATCTAAAGATGCAGTTGTGCCTCTGGAAACAGAACTAATTGTCTTCATAGTCAAGATAATTAAAGGATTTCTAGGCTTAGGGCATCCTTACAGAGTTGTCAACTGTGTGCACTGCAGCTAAAAAGTGACTGTATACACTCTATTTATAATTCTGTGTGCCTTGTCAAGGCTGGAAGAAGGAGGGCCTTTTTCTGGGCACAGAGGCCTATTTGCTTTTATGTATTTGGTAGCAGGACTCCACTGTCCAGAAGGAGCATATTTTTCTAATGACACAATGGTTAGGATAGGTTGGTTGTGGCCCTGATTCTAGTTGAACATGTCCATTTTACATCTTTCCTAATCCTGTGTGTCTCTTTCATTACCATTTTGATCTTAAAATCTAATTTCCATGTAATAAATACCTGGTCCATGAACGGAGTGTATTTTTTTTTTTTTTTGAACTTGTGTATCAATACGCTTGATCTAATAAAAGCAGAACCCCAGTTTTTTCATAGTGAATTATTTTCTTTCTCTGATATTTCAGGGACTGCAATATTCTATTTCTGAATTCATCCCTAGATTTGGTCCCTGTTATTGGATACTAAGTCCTGCAAATATCCCCAATTTCTCTATTGGTATGTCTTCATTTTGCTTGTTGCTAGGCACCCCATGGTGACGCTTTCATCCCTTGCCAGCACCTGGCTGTTCTTGACACAGATTTTTACTCTGAAACATCATCTATCACAGTTTACTCCGGATATAGAGCTTTGCTTGATCAATTGAAAATTTCTTTTTTAAATAAATATTTCTGGAAAAAAAAAGAAAATTTCATTTATTCTCAGTAATTCCATCTTTCACAAATGTATGATTTATAACCAATATATAGTTTAGTATATATATAAATTCTCAAGTATTTGATAAGTAATTTTTTTTAATTTTCAAATAATTCTATGACTAGAAATTCTCATTAGAAAAATACTAAGACAGGGGCAGCAGGGTGGCTCAGCGGTTTACGCTGCCTTCAGCCCAGAGCGTGATCCTGGAGACCCGGGATCGAGTCCCACGTGGGGGTCCCTGCATGGAGCCTGCTTCTCCCTCTGTTGTGTCTCTGCCTCTCTCTCTCTCTCTCTTTCTCTCTCTCTCCCTCTCTCATGAATAAATAAATAAAATATTAAAAGAAAAAAAAAACTAAGACAAAAGGGATCCTTTCAGGGAATCTTTTGTCTTTTCTTGAAAACTAGCTACAACATTGTAGGGAATTTCCCACACATTCACAGTGACTCCGTTTCCTCAATGTGTTGAATAACCTAATAACTTATTTATATGAGAAGGAAAAGAGAATAAATATATAAAATGTATCAGTATTTTAGGACAGTGAACAATTGAATATCCCTGGGGAAAATATGAAGCAGGACTTGAGCCATACCTTGAACACTATGTGTAATTTCTTCAGTAAATACAAGGAATTCTAGAGATAAAGGCATGAGAAAGATTTGTCTCCTAAAGGAGCTTTGAGATGTTCAATATTGCTAAGAGTTAAATGCTATAGTGAGAGGAGAAAGTAACATTAAGTGGCCTGAGCCCGATCTAGAAGAGCCTTTAGATTTTAGCATTAGGCAATGAAAGAGGCATCACAAACATTTGAAGAAAAGAGTAGATTTTTGGATCTGTATTTTGGTCTGCATTGAGAAAGATATAGTTTGGGGATCAAGACTGTTCCATAAATGCACTGTATTGACCCCATGTGTTAACTGAAAAAAGAGGTGATTGTCTATGGAAAGGGTGCAATAGCACGAAGCATAAGAAAGATACTGAGGGAGGAATCTTCAGGATTTGGGGACTCCTAATGTCACCATCACTGTCATGTCAACATCAAAGTGTCTGGCTTTGAACCTGGGTGGGTGGTGGTTTCATTTTCTCAGAGAAGTGAAAGCATGAGTTGCGAATATATATAACACAGGGTATTTAAGTTCATAGGTTAAGTTGACTTGACATAAATGATGGCCCAAGCAAAGCTCAATTCAGTCAGAATCCAAGCCAACTGATATAAAAATTAGTGTTATTTTCACTAATAAATATAAGGACTTAAACCTATAAATGGCAATATTAGTAATTTTGTTGGAAAGCCACTTTAATTATATTTATCATTTTCAATAACATTGAATTATTTTCATTGTTAAAATACTTTCAATAGCATGAAAGAGTTATATTGAGAGGTCACAGAAAGGGCTGATCCTGGAGACCCGGGATCATAAATTCATGTTCCAAAACCACAAAGCTACACACAGCATTTACTCAAATATATTATTTTTACTTTTAGCTATGGAGTTGGATTATAGTTCATTTCCAAAATTTAGGAGAATTCATCACAATAGAAAGGATACAAAACTTCCTTGTACAATAATCACATTTATGTCTTAAAAATAAATAACTATTGGCATCATGTGAGTAACTCTAACAGGAGTGTATAAATGCCATTTATTTGGTAAAAATTAGATCTATAAAGTTTTGTGTTTTTGTTTTTAATATAAACCGGATTCAACTGAGTGTACCTAATCTGTTAAAGTCAAGGTCAGGTCAGTTTAAACCCCAAAAGAATAATCTGTGGAAGTCCAGAGCCCTTTCTGATATTTACTCAGTTCCTTGGTGGTAATCACTCTTTTGTGATTATTTTTATGAGGACTTTTCTATTCCTCACAGCACAATCCAGATACTAAACAGGGCTTCTTTCTCAACATAGAGACGTGCTCACATAACCACTAATTCAGTACATCTATGAGTAGGGTGCATATAATGGACAATAGGAGAGGAGGATGGGTTACATTGCAACACTGTAGTCAAATATGGGCTTTAGATATAATTCACCTTTAAAATGTCTTCCAGGGGCACCTGGGTGGCTCAGTCAGTTGAGCATCCTGCTCTTGGTTTCACAGTGGTCCTGAGATTGAGCAATGCGTGGGCTGCCGGCTCAGCGGAGTCTACTTGAGATTCTCTCTCTTCCTCTCTCTCCCTCTCTCTCTTTCTCTCTTTCTAAAATAAACAAACAAATCTTTTTAAAAAATAAAAGTAAATAAAATTGTGGAGGCCGAGAAAAATTAAGGCCATCCCACCTAAAGTTTAGCATTAGCACAACTACAGTTATCCTAGGCCCCTGTGAATAAGAGCTGAACTTTATGGGAAAAACTGCAGAATGTCCTCAATGTCCTCAGCAGGGAATCCCATATCAGAAAGACAACAGAGCTCACACCCCTGATAGAAAGCCCCATATTAGAATGAGAACAGAGCTCAATGCCCTTAAGCCCCATATCCGAATGTAAACAGAACTTGAGAAATTCCTCCACCCCTCCTGGAGGTCCCCTAGACCAGCCCATAAAACCCTGCTGTAACCCCCCTGGGGGTCCAAGCCCCTGCTCCGCTGGGTCGGGTGCACCTGGGCCCAAGCTCCAGCTTGCTAATAAACCGTCCTGCGCTTGCATCGATGTAGGCTCCTCGGTGGTTCCTTGGATTCGCGATCTTGGGCACAACAAAAATGTCCTCAGGATATCACGTTATGGGACACCTGAGGGGCTCAGCGGTTGAGCATCTGCCTTCGGCCCAGGGTGTGATCCTGGGGTCGGGGGATGGAGTCCCACGTTGGGCTCCCTGCAGGGGGCCTGCGTCTTCCTGAGTCTCTGCCTCTCTCTGTGTCTCTCATGAATAAATATATAAATAAAATCTTAAAAAAAAAAAAAAAAAGGTATACATCACTTTAAAGGCTCCTGGACTCTTTAGCTTCCCATTATTTTACTTGCTATCTCCTCTCCCTAGCCTCTTTTCACTCCTTTCCTTACTGTTTTCTGCCTCAATCTCCAGTCTCCTGGAGGGAAGCAAAGGCTTCTCCAATCTAGTTTAGCTCCAGTAGTTTTGATTTCCTTTGTATCCTGGGAATGCATACCTTCAGGCTCATACCTGCTTCCCTTGGTGCCTTATCACAGAATTCTGCTTAACAAAGGCAGTTTTCTCCCTTAGGGGGAAAGACCTTATTTTATTGTGAAAACATAGAATAGTCAGAGTTCCAGAGTTTGAATCCCAGTTCTATCACTTAGAAACAAATGATAGTCTTCTATATCCATAGTTTAGCTTAGTGCACCTGAGGCTGAGTTTAAATTACCAAAGCAAATAATCCTCCCTCTGACCTATCATCAGAAGGTCAAAAGCAGCTTAACACTAGGTCATGGTACTGGTGTTATTCCCATCAGTTCACTTCATCATGTAGGTATTTTATTATCTCACATCATCACAAGAAAGGTGAATATAGTACAATACCATATTTTGAGAGAAAGAGCCCACATTCATATAACTTTTATTACAATATATAGTTACAATTTTTCAATTTTATTATTGGTTATTGCTGTCAATTTCCTACTGTGCCCATTTGATAAACTTTATCATGAGTATACACGTATAGGAAAAACATAGCATATATAGGGTGCGTTTTTATCATGGCTTCGGTCATCCACTGGAAAGGTCATGAAACGTGTCTTCCAATGATAAGAAGAGACTATTGTACTGAACTCATCTGAACACTAGATTCTTGACCTACTATCAAATGGGAGTAACAATATAACTAATCCATAAGGAATGTTATAAGGATTATGAATTGCTGACTCTATAAAAGGCCACCACAATAACTACCACATTGGCATAGAGTCCTAGGAGTCTTGCATGGAGGAGGCTAAGGTAGATATTTATAGAGATTGGGAGGTCTGGACTTACGTGGTTTAAGATTGATCTTTCAATGCAGGAGTCTTTCTGAGACTGGTCAAGTATGTGATATAATACTTTAGGATCGGTGGACATAATGAGGAAAACAAAATCAATTGATAAGCAGTTTGCCTAGTTAAGTTCTATATCATCTTGAGAAGACAGTTGAGCAACTTATTCTCAACCTATCCCTAGAAGGGGATCGTTTGAGCAATTTATTGTTTGAATCCATTTATTTTCTGGAAGTTCTTGTAGCATGCAGTAAGGCTATTTATGAGTTTATAGCTTTGTCATAATTCTGATAGTTAACCTATGTGGTTGCAGGAGGTTTCAGTTCTCAGGGTCAAATGAGAATGAAGCAATATACTCAGATGTCTTCTGTGTGATTAAGAGTTTAAAAAATGTTTATCACTCAGTATTGGTTATCTTATTCTGATGTTTCTTACATCAGGGCTTGACTGCTGGAGGAGATGGCCTACCCCTGGCTGAGGAATGCAATGTTTGATAATTGGACTAACCCACAGGGTAAAGCTAGTCGTGGGCTAGTAGCGGGGAGCCAGGTGCTAGATAGTGAGCTCACGGATATTCGAGAGCAGGCAGGAAGCGGAGGCAGGCAGACAGAACATGGCCCTGGGAGTTTTTTCCAGCAGAAAATAATAAGCAGAGATGAAGGGAAGTAAGCAGGAAGGTTTACTGGCAGGCAGCCACAGGCAGCCAGAGATATGTAAGATTAGGGCAATAAATGATTTAGAAGGACTGGAAGAGAAAGAGGCGGGACCTGCTTTCCACACGACTATGCTAGACAAACTAGTAAAGCAGCTCTCCTGCCATGACGTCCAGACACCAGACCCAGGAGTGAGGTAGAAATGGCACAAGAACTGAGGACAAAAGACAAGTTACTAGAACACGGCAATGTGCAGAAGCCTGTCAGCAGCAAAGCTGACCCAAAATAATCATAGGCTTTATCTGCAATGTTCTGTACAGTGCTTCGTAATGTAAGAAATAGCATAATAATAAATTACATTCACATAATCCCTGTATAGTTTCATTTGTTTTCTGTAAGAGTTCTGCAATATAGAAATAACAGCAGTCTTCCTTCTATTTACTTGATGACAAAACCAAAATTTAATGAGTCTGCTCACGGATCCTATATGGCAGGACAGGGAGGCCAACATAGTTTCCAGGGACAGAGCTTGCTCTAAATGCCAAATAGGAATGATGTTACCTGTGTTAGAGGGGGCTGCGTTATAATACACAGACTCGCAGACCTTATACTCTTTCACCTCCCTATCCTCAGCTCGTTTATTTGCCCGACTCCAGAAGCTGGAAAGACAAAACCAACTGAAGATACAAAAAAAAAAAAAAAAAAAAAAGAAGGATAAAAAGGAAAGCTGGTATTTCTACTCCTCTAGTTCAGACAATAACAATACAGAGCTATGATCAAGAAGTTGATCTGATAATTCATACGTAGCCTGCCTCATTGTGAAGATTCCATGCATCAACCCCTTATTAAATGTATTTTGTGATATGCAGAGTACTAAATTCTGAAAAGGCAGAGTAAATAATATTAACCTTCCTTCTTTTGAAGAATCCCCTCGCCTATTGAATTAGGTAGCTATATTGTGAAAAAGCATATGTCATAAAGATTGAGGCATACCCGAGGTACAAGGCTGAAGAAGGGGGCTGTGCAGTCTCTGAGATTAGTGAGGGATGTAGAAAGAAATTCCCTGGCTTTCTGTTCCTGTTTCCTACAGTATGGCACTCTCCTACTTGAGATCCTTATGATGCATTTATTTTTTTCAGATGTTATTTATTTATTCATGAGAGACACACACAGAGAGACACAGAGACATAGGCAGAGAGAAAAGCAGGCTCCATGCAGGGAGCCCGACGTGGGACTCAATCCGGGGTCTCCCAGATCACATCCTGGACTGAAGGCAGACGCTTAACCCCTGAGCCACCCAGGTGTCTCCTTATGATGTATTTCAAGCAGAAGGCAACAAGCAAGGGATTTTTGGAAGTGCTTCTAGCCCAGTCACCCTCCCATTTCACCCTTCCAAATACTTAAAAGAGAACAGAAGGTACAAGAAGTAGATCTGATAGCAAATAGGCCAAGAATCAGTACAGGGTCCAACTGGGTTTTAAAATAAAGGTGCTTGGGACATGTAAGTTTTAAAAACAATTAGTCAATATTGTTGAAGGCAACATAATATATAAATCAACATATAGAAACCCATGCAAAATTAAGTGCTTCATTTTACTTGAGGCCCCAAGCTGTTCAGTTATTATGAAAGAATCACTTTGCTGTTGCCCGAGTTTTCTTTGCATGGATGCATTGGCAAAAGATGAAATTTCCCTCTGTGAATATGAATTTTAATGGTTGGGAAACAAAGAAACCACACATAATTCTGCAAGGTTCAAGGCAATTCCCACAGCTATTAAAAATAAGAAGTATATAGAGGACTTGCATTGTAAGTCTTTATTTTTAATTACTATTATTAATCTTCTTGATTGAGGCAGTAAAAGGTAACCACTGACTCACTGAGCAGCAATTCAACAAGTCATGCAAACTACGATGTTGACAGTCTTTGTAGTCCTAAATGGATTGTGTCTAACTAAACCACTGTATAATTATGGATCCTTTGTGATTTCACATTCTCATCTTATAGTCAATTTTTCTTTCTTTGATGTGGCATATTGTGTTCAGTAACTTATCTGAAAACATCAATATGGTTTTGAAAAGGATAAAATCAAATTGTAACAGTCTATGTTCCTATAATGTGTGCATAGCCGAGGGGAAAGATGGTAAATAGGTATGCTATCTCAGTGTATTTCCATGTTCCAGACATTGGAAATTCTACCCCCATATTCTCTCTAAATAAGAGCAGCTGGGTTTATTTCTCATATATTTATAAATCAACAGCAGATACAGAGAAGACTGGATGACATTAGTGTACTTTCAGATGACAGAAAATATTGTAAAGGAATTGAAGACTTTCTGACTTCAGTGCTTACAATTATAGGAAAATGCACTTTATTCATTTCACCTGATATAACTGCAAAAAGAGATGTATTAACCTTAAGCATCTTATTTTAAAATGTTGATGCAAGAAAAAGGTTTTATACACACACACGTGTGCACTGATAGATGTATATATATGCATACACACACATATATGTATATTTAAAGCCAATGTTTCTGTTAAAGAACTTTAAACAACCTTTTCCAGCTCTGGCCGCACATTCAAATTCCCAACAGAGATCTTTTTATAAATCCCATTGCACCTGGCCACACCCTAGACACCTTAAGTCAGAAATTCTGTGGTTGAAATCCACACATCAGTATTTTTTTCCAGCTCATGGGATTATTTCAATGTGCAGCCAAGATGAAGAGTCATAGATATATTATTACAGAATTAAAAAGAAATAAACTTTCACTTCAAGTATTATAGATTTGGCATGTCATAATATAGTATAAATATGAAATGCTATTATAATAAAGCTTATGATTTTACTAGAATACCAGATTTCAGGACCTTAGTTTGAGTAGTGGGCATCAAATATTCCCTTCAAATTGATGAAAATTGCTATTGCAGTCTGCCACTTTTACTCTCCAAGTTAATTACATATGCATTGTGTTCCCACAATAATGTCAACTTTTGCCAATCCCATTTAGATGTTTACATAAAAGAATAATAATATCTTCATAGGACAGATTGCTAAAAGCTTATTTGGTCTATATGTACATAATTTCAATGAAAGCTGTTTTCTGTGCTTTGTTTTAATCAAATGATTCCAGGGGAATAGCTATTTCTCTATTTGTTTTAAAGAAATATATTTGAATGTAAGATTAAGGCATATTTTTAAATTCAAATTTTTTCTAATATTCCAGACAGCAATAATATCATTTAAAACATTTGATGTAGCATATAGTGTGGGAAATAAATCACCACTGTTGCTAATATGATTAAGGAATAAAATATATTAATATTATTTATTACTTTATTATGCAGAATACTGAACCAGTTCTGTGACTTGAGACTTGCATTTTGTAAAATGAACATTTGTATTAGTTAAGTTTGAAAGCTGTTTCCAAATCTACCATTTGGGGATTTTGAGCTTCAATCTGCAGACCAAGCAATGTCTACTACACATTTCAGATTACCTACTTTATTCTTACTATGTAAAAGATAAAAAAGCTGAGGTGGACAGTGTGAAATAATTCTTGCAATATCACAAAGAAGTTGTTTGCCATGTGTCAGAAGAAAAGGTTTTTAGAGAGGTTCAATCTAAGTACTTATCCCACTTGCATCACATAGCCCTCTTGTTTTTGTTTTGTTTGTTTTTAATTATTTTTTTAAAAAACAGTGAGTTGAAAGCTCTGACAACTTAGATACCTAAAGGTCTTTAAAACACACACAAACACACACACACAGAAAACTAAAACCTGGGCAGCCCTGGTGGCGCAGCGGTTTGGTGCCGCTTGCAGCCTGGGGTGTGATCCTGGAGACCCGGGATCAAGTCCCGCATCGGGCTCCCTGCATGGAGCCTGCTTCTCCCTCTGTCTGTGTCTCTGCCTCTCTCTCTCTGTGTCTATGAATAAATAAATAAAATCTTAAAAAAAAAGAAAAGAAAACTAAAACTAAATAACCCATTTAGTACTCTTTCTTGGCTAAACAAGAAATTATTCTATTCACCTGTTATTGTAATCATTGTAATAATTATTACAATTATTCATATTCTATTCACCTGTTCTAAGATGCACCCTTTTAGTTTTACGCGTCTGAAATCAGGATGAGTTTTACAGTCGATGGTTAGTTAGAATCGTTGTCAACCAGCTGGCAGTTGTTATAGAAGCCGTATTTCCTAAGATTGTATGAATGTGGTCATGACTGTTCACATAGTCCTGCTTCACCTAAGTTATTAACTACACTATTTATACTACAGGTGCAGAGTTAATTGTCATTCAACATTCCCTCAGAGAAGTTACAGTCTGATTCAATATTGGAACAAAAAGTTATTGCATGAAAAGAAAGGCAAGGAAACAGTGACAAGTGTTAAATTTCCTAAGAGGAAGCAAATGTTCATTGTTGGAGCAGTGACCACAACTCTATATTTTCTTGCTAATCAACAGCTGACTGATTTATATAGCCTTATTTCTTATCATGTCAACCAGGCAACAATATCACCAGAGATCTCATTAGAAATGCAGAATCTTGGGCAGCCCCGGTGGTGCAGCGGGACCCTGGATCGTGTCCCAGGTCCCAGGTGGATCGTGTCCCAGGTCAGGCTCCCTGCATGGAGCCTGCTTCTCCCTCTGCCTGTGTCTCTCTCTCTTTCTCCGTCTCTATGAATAAATAAATAAATAAATCTTTAAAAAAATAAATAAACTAGGAGTGATGATTTAAAAAAAAGAAAGAAAAAACAAGAAATGCAGAATCTTGAGGCACCTGCGCTAGTTGTTTAATCATACAACTCTTGATTTCCGCTCAGGTCAAGATCTCAGGGTTGTGATGTCGATCCTAAGTCCAGCTCGCTCTGGGCATGGAGCCTGCTTAAGATTCTCTCTCTTCTTCTGTGCCCCCTAAAAAAAAAAAAAAAAGAATGCAGTATCTTGGGCCCATCCCAAATCTACGGAATCAGAATCTGCATTTTATCAAGATGCCCATATCATTTCTTTGCCCCTTAAAATTTGAAAAGCATAACTTTATAGTATGAAGGAAGATACCCACAAGAAGATGAAGCCATTTTATATTTTGTTACTGAGATGTGTGCTTAGTGTATGCCTCTCAGATGTTAAGCAATGCAACCTAAAGCTAGAAAAAGCCTCTTAGAATAGATGAAAGAAACTTCAAAGCAACATAAAGCTGATGTGACTGATTTATAAACAAGCATGACAATATTGATAGAAATCTATGTTCAAGTAAATTTAAAGGCTTGTTCCATAAGCTCTATCTAGGTATTAAATAGACTCTAGTGATAAGAAAGTATATGCTGTGATTTATTTGACACTTTTTCCTTTCCTAGTAATACATAAGATGATGGTGTATCTTACTACGGGTGAAACAGTAGATGTGATGAAATACAGAAAATGGTAAAAGTACAGTGTATCACAACCCCATTAGAAACCATGGAAATAACTCCTGTTCATAAGCCTCTATGAACTGCAGATAGGAGGATAAACTGACATTGAAAATAATTGATATTATTCTAGAAATTATTTTATGATGAAAGTTTTCTGTGCTAAATAATTGTTTACATAGGAAGAAAAGGAAGAATTAATAAACATATTAGCCACATTTTATTTTTATGCTACATTAAATAATGACACAGCAGAAATTTTCTCTAAACATAATAGTTACATTAATAGTAAATTAGTTCATTATCTATTATCATATATATTGAATATAAAATTAACATTGTGAGTAGATTTTTTTAACAAAAATAAAGCATGATAGATGTATTTTAAGAAGCTGGATTTGAATATTGCTTTTAGTTTGGTATTTTAAAAGGTTTATCTACCCATATGATCCTCTGTTTTGTTTCTTAAATTCCACGTATGAATGAGATCATATAATAATTATCTTTCTTTGATTGACTTATTTTGCTCATAGGGGAAGAGAAGAAAAAAATAAAATGAGACAAAATCAGAGAGGGAGACAAACCATTGAGGCCCTTAAACATAGGGAACGAACTGAGGGTCCTTGGAGAGGAGGGGGGTGTGGAGGTGTCGTAACTGGGTGATGGACATTAAGGAGGGTACGTGATGTGATGAGCACTGGGTGTAGTCACTGACTTCTACCTCTGAAACCAATAATACATTATATGTTGATTAATTACATTCAAATAAAATTTTAAAAAGTATCCTTGAAGGAAAGAAAAAAAAAGACATAAGGGATGGACCCATGGAATTCCAAGGTCCCCCCATATTCAACTCCTGAGACCAAGACCTGGCTGGTTTCCATCAAAGCTATCCACATTGCTTCAAATCACCCTCTGTGTTTACTGCCTTCCAGTTAACTTGTTTTGCCTTAAACATCAGCTTTTAAATAAATGAAAGACTTAAAAAAATCTATCTAAATATCTCATTCATTTTTTTCTTTATTGGCATTTAGAATACAAATCATAAACATACATGCATACATAACATACAAAAAAAACCCATAAATCACTTTTTTTCCAGCGATATTGGTAAGCCCTTATATCCTTGGGTTAAGCCAGTAATTGTTGACTGTTGGATGCTTTCAGCCTGATTTTCCAGTTTTATTTCTTTATTGATAATAATCATGATGGTCTTTATCATACTTTTTGCTCAGTATGCTGTTTTGTTAAGCCAGAAGAATGAAGGTTTGAGGAAAATCATGGTGAGAACATGTCTGATTCACAAAGGTGGCTGAGTCCATTTGGTAATAAACTGTTTGGATGCCTAAGTCACATGCTGATGAGGCATATAAGAACCCATTTGAATCTTGCCACTAGAATGGGAGAAGACGGCTGTGAATCAAAGAACTTTTTCTCAGTAAATTTTGATTTTCCTATATACACAATATGTTTTATAATGTGAGTAATTAATGAATGCTTTTCAAATAAATATATACAGAAAAAATGTCGTAGTTCAGGTACAGTACCTTCTTGCCTGACTATATTGTAGATTTCACTAAGTAGATGATATTTTAGACTGTTTTAAAAGATGATTAATGTTTCAATAGGCATACAATCAGTATTTGTTTAATTTTATACCCTTATGCCCCACATTTTATTGAATTTTTTCACTCATCTATGAAGAAGACTAATTTTAATACTTATTTTGTGTCATGCATTAGATCATTCATGAGTGGTAGCAAGTATCTAGTTCATTTTATTTTATGGAATTAATTCTCTAGCCCTTTAGAACATTTTATATGAAACAATAACCTAAGGTGAATAAACTTCTATTCCTGTTCCAGATACCCAATGACATTTTTTTTCTCTAAAATTTTATAATTACATGATTTAAATATCTGAATGTTGACAAGTTGTTGGGGATGAAGACCATCTGCCTGTCCTGATCACCTAGGACACTACATATATCATTTATCCAAATGTACCTTTTTAATTTGATTTCTTGAAAAGTAAAATCTGGACTTCTTTGGATTTATAAGCAAAACTAAGTTTTTTCTCAAAACATCAATTTTTAAAAGTAATGAGAATTATTGTGGGCTCTGTGCAACTGGTATCATCTGTTTCACCTAAAAGTTTTTTCTTGAAAATGCAGCTCTCAGGGTTCACCTCAGACTGACTAAACCTGAATCTGCATTTTAACAAATCTCTAGGTGATTCCTATGCACATCAGAGTTTGGGAAGTGCTGGTAGCCTTCACCTTTTCTTGACCTCCAATCTGCAAAGTAAATCCTAGCCCCTAAACTCTTCCTTCAAAGTAGACATGGTTATAGCATATTCAAACAGAATGGAAAACACACGACTAGATTTTAGAATAGAAAAATAATCTCAGTTTTACATGCTTCAAAACCCTGTGAACATGTCTTTTCATGTTCTTAAGACTTTTTGAGTTATACTATTTTTTTTTCTAAACAAGGAATTAAATTATATACACTAAATGAATTCTTATGTCCCTGTTGTACCCTGGTCTTCTACTGATAGTCTTGGAATGTTATTTTGGCTTTCTTACACTTGTGGAGATCATGCTGCTTTGTTCCCTACAGGAATTAAAATAAGGGACATCTGGGTGGCTCAGCAGTTGAGTGTCTGCCTCGGGCTCAGGACGTGACCCTGAAGTCCTGGGATTGAATCCCACATCGGGCTCCCTGTAAGGAGTCTGCTCTTCCCTCTGCCTGTGTCTCTGCCTCTCTCTGTGTCTCTCATGAATAAATAAATAAAATCTTTAAAAATGGAATTAAAATAAAATATTAGTAATTATGCATATTTAATTTTCAAAATGCCACATAATTACATTTATTAAAAGGAAAATTATTTTACATAATCATAAAATGTTTCCTTAGTAAGGGGCATTCAAGTATAAAGTTGTTACCAGGGATATTTTTTATTACAATGATCAGAATGAAAAATGAATTTATTAGCATGTCTCTCTTCTTTCTTTTCCAGATGCAAGACAAAGGTCTACGCTGATGAACTTCCAAACACAAGCGTAGTCATTGTGTTTCACAATGAAGCTTGGAGCACTCTCCTTAGAACTGTTTATAGTGTTATAAATCGTTCCCCACGTTATCTGCTCTCTGAAGTCATCTTGGTAGATGATGCTAGTGAAAGAGGTATAAATATTTTTCCCACTATATATATTTTTTAATCAGAACACTTTATTATGGTCAAATAGATAGCCAGCCAATGATCTGTATTTTCCTTATAATTATACTAGCCCTGAAATCACCTATCAGATTTTCATCAATATACCTGGTTAATGCCAATTCCAGGAATATGAAACTAATTCTTTCAGTTTCTTTCATGATTTCATTTGATCTGTACTAACCTAAGAAATCAGCCGAAGTGATTTTTTAAAATGTTTATTTTTTTCCAGCTTAAATGATAATATGATTGAGCATTAATACGATTTCGAGGACATTTATCTGTGTGTGTGTGTGTGTGTGTCGGTAAAAGCAACATAACTTATAAATAAGTCTTCATTTGTGCTCTTGTGGCCCAATTTCTAATTAGAGTCTGGTATATTAACTTCCTATTATATCCTTATCTTTGCCAGTCAACTTGATAGAGTTATTGTGAAATATATATTAAATTACTGATAAAATCTCTATATATTTATTTCACCTAATCCCAAATAATGTCAATAGGAGCTGGCTACCATTTCTATGTGTTGAATTCCATCTGGGCAGGAGTATCTCTATGTCTTAAAATAGTTTCAAAACTTTATAAATTCTTATTGCACATTACAGATTTTCTCAAGTTGACATTAGAGAATTATGTGAAAAATTTAGAGGTGCCGGTAAAAATTATTAGAATGGAAGAGCGTTCTGGGTTAATACGTGCCCGCCTTCGAGGAGCAGCTGCTTCAAAAGGGCAGGTCATAACTTTTCTCGATGCACACTGTGAATGCACCTTAGGATGGCTGGAGCCTTTGCTGGCAAGAATAAAAGAAGACAGGTAAGAATACATGCATTATGTCTGCCTGGGTTTGAGCCTGTTAGGACAGTTCTAGGTAGCAGTCAAAACTTCTTCATAAATTGCTATTTTTAGGAAGTTTATTTTCTAGCTTTTAAAAAGCACCCCTCCCCCATTTAATAAAGCCTTATTTGTGCTGGATATTAATATTTGATTAAGAAATAATCAAACAATTTAAACAGGAAAAAATGTTATTCATTTTGTAGGTGATAGAAATGAGTCCAGTTTGACATAGTGTCATGTTTTATAAAATACATTTCAAAGCACCTCATTGTGTTCCCACAACCACCCTGTGAGATACATAATATAGATGTTCTTATCTGTACCTAATTGAGAGGAATAAAGAAGTTAAGTAGCTTGTCCCAGTTACTAGAAGTGTTGGGAGCAACAGTATATTTCTTTCCATTCCCAGACCAGTGTTCACTGCCCTTATTCAAAGTCTGGTTCAAAACCACCTAGAGGATCTTAAAAATGAAGACACACACTCATACATCCCACTGTATGGAATCACAGTAAAACAGACAAAACAAAACAAAAACAGAAAACAGAGCACAACTATTAGAATTTTAATTATTTAAACAATGTTGCCAATTTGTACATACAGATTGTGAAATCTGAAAAATTGAATGGCACTTTATAGAAATTAAGAAACCTGATACTTACCTGCAATTCTTTCTGCTAATGATGCTATCAAGTACAAGCTTTTCTTACAGATATTCCTAAACATTGATGATAAATGATTATAATCCCTAAGTACCTAATGAAGACAACTGTGTAGAATGCTCTGATACAATAACAAAGCATTGCATAACACCTCGTTTGCATAGTCATTTCACTTACCATAGAAAGGTCTTCTTAAAATTGCAGTTTTTAATTAAGCTTCCAAGACAAGGGCTGCTTAGTGTGAGCTCCTCCAGCTACATCATGTAATCGGCAGGATTTGGTACTTGCCAGGAAGATAGATGGAGGTTGTCAGTAAAATGAAGCATAGCAGTTGAAGAAAGCAGTGGGAACCTTTTAGTCAACTGAGTGTAGTACACAGCTAATAACATTTTTCCACGCCATGCATTGTACAGTATGCACAGGAGGGTAAGACTGGCAAAGTAAAATGAACTTAGAACATCTTAAATGTATTTCCTGGCAACTTTTCATACATTATGCTGCTTTTTTAAACATGTGTTTCATATTCAACTTACTGAATTTTTAATATAATATTGTTCAATATCATCATGCATAGATCATTTATTTTTTAATCTAACAATATGTTTAGATTGTATTTGCATCTAATGAATTCTAATGTCTTGTCCTGCTTATACATTCTAAAGTTGCCATAACTAGATAATAAAGTGCTATTCAAGATTATTAGATCTGATTTTGCTTCCCTACAAATTGTCATTAAATTTAATGAAGAAAGAGAGAAAGACATTGATTTTGTAGGGGCCAGAATTACCAAGAAACTTTTCCAAGGCTAGATGAATTCTATTGATTTCTGAGAACTCTAGGCTTTGGCCAATTGTGTGGAATAGAAAACCTAATTGAAAATGAGCATTTGTGATACTGGTGTTACAAAACCAGAATAAAATAATGGACAACATCTATTTGCTTTCCACATTTCTGGGTGATTCAAAAGCATATTTGTATATTTACCTCCCATCAGATATGAAAAATAAGCTCTGCTCTTTGGAATTAGCTACAAGCAATGCAAACTTGAGTAGACCTGAACATTTGCTATAGAGATGACAGATATCTCAAAATAAAACATATAAGCCAGGAGTAGAGGAAGACTGGAGAAAGCATAACACGGATTAAAAGAATATCCAGTCTTCTCCTATTGTGGAAGTTACTTATCCTAAAAAAGCCACCATGAAGAACACCCACTCTCCTGGCTCTCCCTCTTAACTTTAAGAAGAAATAGATCTTTAGATACAACACAGAAACTTAAATTGCTTATTTTTCCCTATTTTAAAATATGCAGATTGTTATAGTTAATTCTGAGGTCTAGGTCAACACACTTAGAAATTGTTATGTCCCTAATATCTTTCAGAGGAAACATTTACTTACACCGATAATGATGATTTTTATTGTTGCTTCTGTTTCTTGATTTTTACTTGTTTACTTTTTCTAGTAGATATTGGCCCCAGGAAAATTTTTTCAGAACTCTTTAAACTAACCTATACCCTTTGAGATTCAAAATACCAGGTCTAATTCGTCATCATCCATTCACTATTTCTGCATGCTATTGCTTTTCAGTGGGCTCTTACTAAAATGATGCATAATATCGAAGTATCTCTACTAATCATGCTGTGGGTGGAGGTTTTATGAAAAATAGACCATGTTCATTCTGCTGAGTTAGTATTTAGAATACATTTGGATATCAGCTTGAAGACCAATTAGTGTATTTGATTAGATTGTAAATGATAGAATGGAGTAGAGACTGTAAGGAAATGTAAATGGAAATGATTCCATAAAGAAAAAAGATAAAACGAAAATAAAGTTATATTAAAGTAACAAAATGATTAAATTTCAATTTAACATCTATACTGGATCTGAAGAAGCTAATGTAGTATTTAAATTATTATTTATATGTAAACTGGTTTCGATTTTTCTGCAGGAAAACAGTGGTATGCCCTATCATTGATGTAATTAGTGATGATACCTTTGAATATATGGCTGGGTCAGACATGACTTATGGGGGTTTTAACTGGAAACTGAATTTCCGTTGGTATCCTGTTCCCCAAAGAGAAATGGATAGAAGGAAAGGAGATAGAACATTACCTGTAAGGTATGTAGCTCATATCTTCCAAAGGCTAGCATGTTTATTTCTATAATAATTAAGGAGTATTATGAATTTGTGCTCTCATTTTTAAGTCTTATAAAGGCATATACTTTTTATTCATATACACATTTACATTATCATTGCTTACATGATTATCTAAGAATCAATGACAATATTAAATTTAGTTTAAATTAGCACAGGTAAATTTAATTATTGGCAGAAGTGCCAAATTTCTTTTGAAACTTTGTGTATTCTTATATTCAAAATATATTTATTGCGAAATTTCTGTGTGACAGCCTTGATGCTTCCAATAAATATGTATCTTACCAAAATGTATATGCTTTATAATAGAGATATTCTCAAAATTGAAATAAGTAAAAATGTTTTGGTAGATATTCTAAATTTACTCACTTCAAAGAGCTGTCTTCCTTATAGTTATATAAGAAAGATCCATTTGGAAAATTTTAATATATTAACAATTATGACAGATTTATTGTTTGATCTAAATTAGCTAAAATAGCTATTTAATTTGAAGTATTGATTCATAAAATATGTTTGCTCTTAATACAAAATAAGAAATATCATTTGTATCTTTAGTTGTCTAGATCAGCATTACTCACTTTATTTACATAAAATGACCACCTTCTTATTTTAACATATTATTGTGTATCACTTGCTTGCAACCAAAACTTGATTTCCTAACAACATATTGGAGAGGGAGATCACTAGTTTTGCTTTTTAAAGATAAATTTGGCAAATCATGATTTAGTTTGAACAATAGAGAATTGCTCTAACATCCTAAAACAGTATCTGTGACCCGTTATCTAAACAAGGATGTCTCCTAACCTACTGAAGTAATGACTTATCTGTTGGCAAGACTAATTACCTAATGAATGAATTAAAACTAAAAATTGGCTCATGGAAGAGAACAACTTTGTTATAGAACAGTTAATATTGAGACAGTTAATCCTCTTAAGGAGATATTGCTACATCAAAGAGGAAAAATAAAACGTGGCTCCAAATAATTGCATAAAAACATGAAGTTATTATTTCAGCATTTAAAGTATAACTTAATAGTCTTTAAATCTTGCTGTAATCTTCAAATTCACTAAGCTTATTGACCACTGATCTTGACCAGCTGAGGAAAGACAGTCACTCTTAATACCATTGTTTATTAGAAATCCTGTTTTCACAGATCATGGCTTCATTTAATGTTACCTGATTTTTCAGCTTCGGAACCCACGTGAAAATTATCAGAATACTTGACTACTACACTCAAATATAATGTGTTTATTCATCTGAGAATGAAGTTTGAAAGATGATGTAGTTATTTTTAAACACATTGGCAAAAGATATATTTTTTAAAATGCATTGGTTTTTTAAATACATTCGCAAAAGGATTTTCTTGATTTTCTCAGAGTGAAAAGGTAGATAATTAAGAGTTAGCCAACATTCATGGTTAGGAATTTCTGACCTCAAAAAAAAAAAAAAAAAGGAATTTCTGATCTCATTCACAAAAGTAAATATCTACATAGCAATCAGCCATTATTTCTCATCATTCATTAATTAAAACAAAAAAGGAAACATTCAACTTGCTATGTTTTGACCGCAACTTGTGTTTTTACTGTAGTGACATGGAGACCCAATAAAATCTCAGTATCTTTTATCTATTTCCCTCAGTAACAGCACAGTATTTTACTTTCTAAAATGCTGAGGGAGCTGGAACAAGAGAAACAGAGAAACCTCAGTCTTTGCTGAAGTTTCCAGATTTTTATGGCAAAAGGTTAATTAATTCACGGGCTGTGTTGTAGCAGCCTGCATGTAATTTTCATCAGCATAGCTGTAATGTGAACTTTCTTTGTACTTGTAATCTATTACTCGAAGACGTGATCATTTTTCTCACATTCGTACAAACAGATAAATCATTCTAGGTGTTGAAGACAAATTTTTTTTCTCCTACTTGATTAACAGAATTCTGAATAGCTAAGGTGATTAAAATGAGGTTAAATTTTAGTTTTCTTAGTGAAATGCTTCATTTAAAATGTCAGTTATGACAGAACTTTCTAGCGACTATAATTGGCTAGTTAGTCATCATTTAGAAATACAATCATGCATAGGGAACCAACTTGAACTTGTGACTTAGCCTTAGTTATACCACATTTAAAGTAAAATTTATAATGGCTATGGATATTATTCTATTGTCAACGTCTGGCTTTGATATTTTCATTTTGATACTAAATGAAGTTTGTAAAATACTTGGTATTTTGAAGTTATGAATATGGAATAATAGCACACATAATCTTGAATGTTTGGTTTTCTTTAATTAGTAAACTCTCCTTGACATTTTAGCAGTCATAGTATACGACTTTTCAATAGTGTCTCAATTATATGTGCAACAGTAGGAATCATCAAGTTGTTAAACCAGAGGTCATAAACCAGGAGCTTGTGTGTCAGACATGCTCTGTAGTTGTGGGGGTTTTGGCATATACAGTGTTTTACATTTTTAAAAATTACCAACATTTTAAAAATGAGATGTTCTAAGTAAAAATATGAATTTTTATTTATTCTTGAAAATTCAGATCTTACTACAATGGTCATGTATTCATACTTGGCACCATCAGGTGGAGTTGAGTAGAAGCTACCATTTAGAAATGGCCTGAAAGTTTAGCTCAGTACTCCAATCCCTTTTTTTTGTGTGTTCCTGATTCTGAGGCTGAAAATCAGTATCCATTTGTCATCATTCTTGCTTTAAGCAATGTTTCTTGGTACCTGTGTCCCAGACGAAGGTGAGAGAAATAGCTTATTGCAACTAATCAACCTCACATGTTGATTTTATTTGCCTCGCTATAATCTTCTAACTTTGTGACTTAGAGGCTACTGCCTGGGAAATGACTGAGTTTGAACTCATCAAACATGTTAGCTCTGCATGAATATGCATCTGTATTACCTCATGGAACAGGCAACAAGTAACATAAGTTATCTGTCAGTGCAGTTAATCTCCCAAATAATATCATTAGTTTAGGGTGTATTATACATTTTTCTGGTATATATAACTTTTGAGGTGATATGGCTCAGGCTATTGAAATGACTTAGATTACAAATCCAAATGTACATGCTTACCCATTGTTGAGCATGTGCTGGGTTCTGCACATACAAAGATGAATCTGGCTCTCTCTGCTCTGAAGCAGCTCACTGGTGCTGGCTATATATATCCTAGACAAGGGAATGAGGGAGCCCATGTGGCCAGAGTGTTGATGCACAGGAGTTAGACTACATCAATTGCTAGAGTGGTATGTGCTTCTGGAACAATCTGACTTTAACCTTATTAATACTCTTAGTTCCCTAATTATGCCCTCTAGTAACCCTCAATAAATAATTATCAAGATATTACTTTCTACTTTAATTTCTCATTAGTTAAAATAGATTACTTTGTTTAAAAACCTACTAGTTATTTCTCGTCTTTATAACTTTCTTTACCCTTATGGACTCTTTTATATTTAGTCATTATTAAAATTCTTGACATGACTTTCTTCATTCTTACTTGGAATACCATGTTCAGTATCTTCCTAAGGTAAAACAAAAGAGTCTTATATTCTCTTCTAATATTTGCTATCATAATAAATCAAACATAGATGTAATGATGGGTTTTATTCTTTACACATTTCACTTACTTAGATATCCCTTTTTATTAACATTTTTCTGATATTATACATTTATTTTACTCTCAACTGGAATTAGAAATTTATAAAGAAGATCAAATAAATTAAACATTATTATAATATCTCAGATTATAATTACTATTCCTTTATTGTGAAAAACTCATAGTATGTTCACATTTATTATTTCCTGTAAACTTATAGTATGATATCATAGAAGAAGCATTGAAGCTCTCTTTGGAGGATCTGGATTTTATTTCAAACTCCTTCAATTGAGAAATAACACATTCTTCTCATCTGTGGGAAGGAAAATTATTCCGTTTTGCTTAACTCATGAAGTGCTAACATATTAAATGAGAAATATATTTGAAAGGAGTGACTTTAAATTTATTTCTGAAAATGTAAGGTAACAAATATATGCATCACTAAATAAATGTGACAAGTATCTAAAAGTATAAAGAAGGAGAACACCAATGAGCCACCTCTTTTAATATCTTACTATATATCCTTCCAGAACATTTCTTTTTGGACAGATTTCTCCACAGTTTAAAAATGGATATATTTTTATCTATGCCATTAATTTTTTTTCAAAAATAAAAATTGTAATGGCTACTAGCATCTTATTTACTTAGCTCTTTTACTTTTTTTTTTAAAGATGTATTTATTTATTTTAGAGAGAGAGAGAGATTGAGAAAGACTGGGGGATAGAGCAAAGGGAAAGAGAGAATCCTCAAGCAGACTCCCACTGAGCATGGCACCCAACATGAGGTTCAATCCTAGGACCTTAGGATCGTGACCTGAGCCAAAATCAAGAGATTGATACTCACTCAACAGACTGAGCCACCTAGGTGCCACAGCTCTTTTATTGTTTATAAAAACAACTGGAAAAAAAAAATAAAAAAATAAAAAAAAAATAAAAAATAAAAACAACTGGAAGTTTTTTTACACTTTATTTTTTGCCAATTTTGTCTTCTGATTTTTTTATATAATGTGATCTTTTTAGAATTATGCAATTAAGAAATACAAAATTTGTTTTAATATTTTTGATACTGTTTACCAGTTTGATTCCCCCTCAAAATTATCAGAATCTAATTTATAGTTCCTCTAGTAAGTATAATAAAAAAACACTTATTTATTATTTTATTCTGTAAAATGTTTTACAAATGAAACACAATATTTCCTATTATTTAATAGGAAATTAAAAATATATTTCTTAATTTTTGTCTGTCAGATTTTCTCTATTCTATTTTTCTCAATCCAATGAAAATATATTTTTACCTTGGAGAAAAGAAGCAGAGACAGATGCTCTCAAATCCTGTGATTTTTATAATAGGAGATACTAACACAAAGCACAGGGAAGGCTTATAAGCATAAGCACATGCTTATGTGAAGAACAAAGACTTTGAAGGAAAAAGTTGAACTTAGGAATATACCAACTGTTCAGCATTCTTACCTATTTATGTTAAGAATTAATACATGTTGTTTTTGAAAGAAAAAAAATCCCACCTTAGGTGGAGTATGCTAATCTATATTCTTTAAAGAAAACACCACATTTATATTATATTATTTCCTAATAGTTTAGAAGATAATTTACAAGACTTTCCTAGCAGTCTGTTGAGATGAGATGAAAACAGGGTATTAACCAAAACATTTAAAAACATCTGGCCCCATTGTTTATTTTGACTCTTCCTACGGGCAAAATGAAAGTAAAAGGAAAGATAAAAAATTTGCACCAATTACTGTACATCCTCTTGGAAGCTTAGTTTGTTGTGAGGATTATGAAAAAGGATTAAGGGGCAGCCCCAGTGGCTCAGCAGTTTAGTGCTGCCTTCAGCCTAGGGCATGATCCTGGAGACCTGGGATCAAGTCCCATGTCAGGCTCCCTGCATGGAGCCTGTTTCTCCCTCTGCCTGTGTCTCTGCCTCTCTCTCTCTCTGTGTGTGTCTCTCATGAATGAATAAATAAATAAAATTAAAAAAAAAAATGAAAAAGGATTAAGGAAAATGGGAGAAAAAAAAAACTATTCCTTTCCTGGCATATAGGTATTTAAGTACAAGTTAAGGTATTTGATTCCAATTCTTGTTGGTAAATGGGATCTTTGGCAGCAAAACAAGCCATTTGCCCATACTAAGCAGAACTTTCTTTTTTTTTTTTTTCTTCTCCTTTAAAAATAGCTTTGAAACTGTGTTCCACAGACTGAAAGATTGAGCTCTCTTCCTTCTTCAGAGCCTAAACCAGCATGGGTTCTTAAAGTGATAGTTTCTTCTCTAGCAAAAGCATCATCTTCTTACACAAGTATATGTTCAAATGATATCTTGGTGTACAATATTTCACTAAACCCCATTTATTTTCTCTGAAAAACCTTTAAATATATTCAACATTTGATTATTCACCACTCTAATAAAATAAGTTCTGCTTTTGCTTCCTTCCTGTCTCTTCCACTTTCTATATTGGGGATAGTAGACAGAGAAAGGAGGAAAGGAGAGAAACTCACAGCATCTAATTTTCCTTTGATTTCTAAACATGCAAAATGGTTAACCAAATTATATTTAATGATTTTGAAAAAATAAGATTATGTGAATATTTCAGCTATTTATGCCTCATATTTGTGTAAAAAAATATGTTTATCATTTCTCTTTATTTTGACTTATAATAGATGAGAAATGTTCTTAACACAAAGCTAAGTACTTACAGTGTAGATATTGTGTTTATTTGATCATTGCAAAATACAGCCTGAAACTGTCCTATAGTCTCAAATATTTAGATTTTTTTCCCAGAGACCTTACTTATTTACTGAGTAAGATTAATAGAATCCTATTATAAAGGGAAAGACTAGTGAGAAGAAATGATGTTTCAAAAACTTTGAAAGAAATTGCTTTGAAGAGTAGTGGTAAAATTCATAGGAAAATACAGTGCATAAATTTGGGGCTAGAAACCAGGGAAAGTGTATTTCTAATTAGCTACCCCAAGTTCTTTGGTGTATATGGATACACTGAGAGAGGATTAATTGGTAGAGAGGAAGAGAGGTACTTAGGAAGAGGGAGAGAAAAAAGAAGGAAGTGAAATAAAGAAAAGGGAAGGGAAATAAAAGAAAGATTGTTTCCTTAATTGGGCCACTAACTACCTGGGGGCTCTTGAACAAGTCATTTAAACACATTGCAACTAAGTTTGGTTGGCCAGATCTATAGGGCTTTTAGAGTTCTAAAATACTACAATTATATTAAAAATTAATTAGACTCTGAAAATAATTTTTAAAAAGCTGATTATAATCTTGCCAAACACAGATGTTTTCCTTATTAAAATTAATTTTTAAAATGTGTAGTTCTTGTTTTGTGCTGATACTATTCTAATAGTATTATATACATTAATACATGTATCCTCCTTTTATAGATGATTAAATTGGAACACAGAGTTTAAGTAGCTCACTGAAGGTCACACTGTGGGGTTGAGTTTTAAACCCAGTCAATCTGGATACAAAGTCCATGCTCCTAAAAACTAAACTTATTCCCCTCTTGAATCTCCTGTAGTCTACCTGCTTTTCACATACATGGTGGTTATCCTGGTGTAAAATACCTGATATATCATCTTATTGTTGAAAATGTAGACATCACAGTTTAGCATTACTGAATCATCAAATGTGTTCTATCATATTTTTTTTTATATTTGCCAACTTCTGGTGAAATACTTCAGTATTTTTGCATGTCAAATGCTTATTTTTTTTTTTTTTTGGAGTCCTTTCCTATATTCTACATTTTACAAAGCTTTGTATCTTTAATTCTAAAATACTATCAAACTCAATTCCCCAAACCTCTACCAGATGATAAAATCCTGGAATTAGCAAAGGCATTTTCATTACTCATCAGTTTAGCAGTTGTGAAGAAAGTATTATTTTTGTAATTTCAGAAATAAAATTGCAGGTGATTTTTAATTTACAGATAGATTGTTTTGTGGCCATGGGGATACATGCTTATTTGTTTATTTCACTTATTTAACAATTGTCTATTAATAGTCTAATAATATTAAACCAACATATTAGCTATATGTATATATAGGTGGTAAAATATATGCAGAAATAAGCGTTATACTCAACAAGAAGTAACAAAGTGCCTTGAGAGAGAAAGAGACTGAGGGCTGCTGAAGGAAGCAGAAGGGGATGATTATATCCAGATTGCAGGGAGGGGGCAGGGAGGGGGAGGATGTGGACACGTTTACCAGGCTGGTAAAGTTATTATTAACAGTTACACACTGAATACAGGGAAAGAGTTAAAAGGAATGGAAGTGCTCTTTGGGTGGCACCACATTACTGATGCCACAATAAGGAGCTGGAATTTCTTTTCTTCTTTCTTTCCTTCCTACTTTCTTTTTAAGAGAGAGAGAGAGTATGCATGTGGGGGGGGGTGAGGGGAGGATGGAGGCAGAGAGAGAAAGAGAGAATCTTAAGTAGGCTCCATGCTCAGGATGGAACCAGGCACAGGGCTTAATCTCACAACCTTGAGAGATCATAACCTGAGCCAGTGGTCAGACAGAGCTTTACCAACAAAGCTATCCAAAAGTTGCTAAATGGGGTTTTATCATTTCATATTGAGATTCTGGAAGGAAATAGAGGACATTGAAGGAGAAGCATATGTGGAAGCGGGTAGCACATCCTCAGTGCTAAGTTGTACACCCCTAGCAGGGTCAAAGGGATTGTTTTAAGAAGACATAGAAAGCAATTAGATAAACACAAACAATGTAGAAAAAAACAATGAAAAAAAAAGCACAGACTAGGACTCTGTCTCACAGAGAGGACAATTACAGGCATATAATGAAGGAGGCTATACAGGTAAGGAGTATAGGGAGAGGAAAGTTCCCCTGACATAATGGGACAAAGAAAAATTATTAAGTGCTCACAGGTGCAAGACACTATTGTAATTGTATATTATACTCATGTTACAAATATGCAGTTAGGAACTTGAGACTGCCAGCAAGGGAAAGAGGAGGAAGGGAGATCAAGAAGAGTCATAAGAGGGATGCCCGGGTGGCTCAGCGGTTAAGTGCCTGCCTTTGGCCCAGGGTGTGATCCTGGAGACCCAGGATGGAGTCCCATGTAGGGCTCCCTGCATGGAGCCTGCCTGTCTCTGCCTGCTCTCTGTCTCTCTGTCTCTCATGAATAAATAAATTAAAATCTTAGAAAAGAAGAAGAAGAAGAAGAAGAAGAAGAAGAAGAAGAAGAAGAAGAAGAAGAAGAAGAAGAAGAAGAAGAAGAAGAAGAAGAAGAAGAAAGAGGAGAGGAAGAAAGAAGAAGAAGAACCATAAGATGAACAGGAAGCCTCTCGGGAAAAATGCAATTGGAATCAGAGGTGAAAAGTGTTTTAAGCAGAGAGACTGAATTGTTTTCAAATGCTTCCAAAGGAAGACATTTTAAGGAAAACCTATTGGAGTTCAGAATCAACAAGGCCCTTTTAGCAAGAAGTTATTCTAGAGGTGGGAGCAGGATCCAGATTCCAGCTAGAAGGTTAAGAGGAGTTGAGGGAGTTTATAGAAACTTTATCTTTTCAATAAGGTTACCAGTGAAGAGAATAGAAAGTAAATATCCCTCATTTCAGTGAGTAGTAGGATGGAGTGAAGAACTATTTGGGTTTAGGACAGAACTTGATTGAGCAGTACCATAAATTCAAGAGGATGATCTAGAAATCAAAGGTATAATACATAAATGTAATAGTCAATGAGCAAGTGGCTGAAAGAGTAGTCAGGAAAGAGCTGGCTGAGGGCAATAGAGTGCATGTTAGGTCACAATGAAGAAAGGAGCTATTCTTTCCTTTGAGGCTGGAGGAAAAGAGGTCAGAAGGGACATACACATACTGAGGTAGAGACCGGGAGTTTTGATTTCATGGCTGAGGAAACTGTGATTTTATGCATTGCCTTAATCTCCAGTGTTTTGAGAAGAGCCCAATACTTTTAGATAAGGGTCAGTCAAAAAAAATGAGACAGGTGAACAAATTAACACAGATAAAAGGATTGGTAGCTGTTTGTAGGCTAAGCAGAGAGTACTGGGACTTGAAGTATTACTAGTTGACCTCATCTTGTTACTGTTTCAATGACTCTCTGGATCCTGGGAGCACAGTGGATAATGCACCGGTAGGCTTACCCAGACACTGATAGCTACGAAAAGAATCAGATAAGGAAAGGACAGAGAACTTAGAATGCTAAATGGTTTTTTTGTTTTTTGTGTTTTTTTTCACTGACATGGCGGAACCTTGGAGAGAGTAAGAGGAAGGAAAGGAACAATTTCTGAAAGAGGTTGTTATGTGAGAATAAGGAATAGCTAAGGAACCCTAAACACCAATGTAGGATAAAAAAGTGACCATCGTAGGACTGAAACAGGAGGGGGTAAAAAAGAGAAAATTGTGTTCAGAGAGGCACATTTCAGATTCAACTTCTTGGACCTGAAGGAGATTCAAGTGATTTTAAAATCCAAACTGAGGATGTGTATGGGAAGTCAAAAAGAATTTTTTTTAAGATTTTATTTATTTATTCATGAGAATACACAGAGAGGAGAGAGAGAGAGGCAGAGACACAGGCAGAGGGAGAAGCAGGCTCCATCCGGGGAGCCCGAGGCGGGACTCGATCCCGGGTCTTCAGGGTCACGCCCTGGGCCGAAGGCGGCGCTGAACCGCTGAGCCCCCGGGGCTGCCCTGGGAAGTCAAAATTAAGAGAAGGACACTCAAGACCTATGAATGATTATTGGCAATGAGGATGACAAAGAAAGATACACCACGTGACCTTATTAACTCTTTGTTATGTGCTGGGAGCCCTGCTAAGGGCTTTACTTCTGCTAACTCAGTTCACCTTCACCTACTGCGTGCGTGGTACGTAATATGCACAGCCACTGGGCTGATTATTCTCCCCTCCCCACAAAAGGTATTGAATTGGTTAATAATTTCAAGACATATATAGGTTTTTAATTTTCTAAGCACCCTGAGCACTCAAGGTCCACACAGGCCTATGCAGATAATTCATTAGGGACAGTACAGAACAGTTAACTTAGAATAGAACATGTTGCATAACCTTGGCTATGGCTGTAGATATTACATAAGGCACAGGCTCGGACTGTTTGAGAGAGCTGACAGTGCAAATACAAAAAAAAACCTCTCTAGGAGCATCTGTCTTCAGAAAATACAAGATTTTTTTTTGAGGAATTGTGATTTTATGTTCTTATTTTTGTTACTTTTTAAGCATAACTGAAACTTTTGAGTCATTCTTATGTTTAAATATATAAATTATTTTAGTCATTTATTATACATTTCTCACAAATTTATACAAATTATGACCAACTGTAAGATGAACTTCAATGCATGTATTTAAGCTAAGTGCATCAGTGCTTTATTAGTAAATAGGTAAGTGGTAAGCACTCTGAACTGATCATTAAAAATGCATCACTTAACATTCTGAAGCACTTGCTTGCATTATGATAAGATAATCGCAGCAATTTTTGTTCCTAGTTTCATTAAATAGACTACCCAGCACTATTACACCTTGTATAGTTATTGCCACAGAGTTCCAAAACCCCAATCAGGTGAGGGTCGGGGCTACTCCATAATTACCATCTGTTTAGCTCTGTTAGTGTTTCTCATTATAACTCAGAAGGTCAATGATACTGTTCCTGATAGCAATGCAGCAAGGCCAGAAGCAATAAAATAGTTCTGAGACTAAGGAGGCTCTGCTCCTCCAGCTGATGGACAGTTCATTGCTTGCATATAAACCAGTGAGAGCACCGGGAGAAACAGAGAACTTTGCAATGTGGTCGATATCCAAGTACAATAATATTTGGTGGTTTTTCAATAAACTACATTGTTCAATTAGAGGACATGAGCATATCCCGTGGCAGAGGAGCATATAATCTCGAGAAAAGCAACATTTGTTTTTCGTTTTGTTTTCACAACCTCAGACTCTGGATGAGCATTTCAAATTCCCTAGACAGGTTTTTCTTCTTTAGTAGCACATTAGAATCACCAGGGGACTTTACACACTACCAAAGGTCTGGACCCACCCCACGCCAATTAAATATGAATCTGTGGAGAGTGATACCCAAGCATGGAAATGTGTTTTTTAAAAGTGCTTCAAGTGTCTCTAATGTGCTAGGAAGGTTTAAAACCTCTACTCAACAATTAACATTAAACGATAATAATTGTCAGTATACATAGATCCATTTGTGAAAAACCGGAATTTTTCTTTTTAGTTTCAACGCCTACTACTTGTATAAGAAGACATGCATAGTTCATACATTAACCACTGACTTTAATTAATCTTTTAAAATGAGTTAATAAGTAATCTTTCGAAAATTTAACATCTAACTTCGTGTTCTTATAGAGAAATTTCAAATCAATGTGAAATTTGATTGTGAGAATCAAACGGCATTTATTCCTGGGAAGAACTTTTAGAATCTGTGCGAAATAGATACGGGATTTATGTTTATCCATAGGGTCGTATAATTAACTCTATCGTTTTACTTGGGTAAGGAGAATAAACCATTATATGTAAAGCTCTTACCTCAAAAAAATACTTAATGTAACTATCATTAGATACTTATTGCCTATAAACATTTTACAGTGTTTAATAGTTTTCATATTTAAATAGACTATAGATCTTTACATAGAGAAACCGTTTCCACAGGTTTCTAGAATTCACATTAAAATGATTTATAATTAGGTGACAAAAGATCACAACTGCTAGCTTCCTGACCAGTTAGTTAATCTCTTTAAGGGTAGAGCTAAGAGCACTCACTTCTCTTCACTCTGCCTTGCAGAAGAATAGAGATGCCCCCCTCTTAGGGGGCCAGTGTTCCTTATCTCTTTGATCACCTATAAGAAAGATATAGACTAATCTAAATTTAGTTTTACAGCAAATGTGAAATAAAATGCTACTTATAATTTTTAAACCTCTGACACCTTGGCTTTATGTTGCTAGTTTGAGATTTTTGAGTACTATTTTTTTTTTTTAATTTAAAATGTCTCAAAACTATTTGCTACAGTCTCATTAAACTCCACACATTGTTTTCAAAAGATATTCTTTTCTTTTTGTTTTTTTTTCAACTAGGACCCCTACTATGGCTGGTGGCCTATTTTCTATTGACAGAAACTACTTTGAAGAGATAGGAACTTACGATGCAGGAATGGATATCTGGGGTGGAGAGAATCTTGAAATGTCTTTTAGGGTAATTGCATTTTACTTTATTTTTTTTTACTCTGAACACACTATGCTGTAGCATGCACATATAGAGCCAATAATTTACTGTCAAATCTTTTTTATTTTTTTGTGAAGTGATGCAAATTATTGATCAGTTGGTCATTTTAATACTTATTCAGAAGCTTTGCTAGTCTTTTTGCATGCAATATTTACTGTTAAATGGGAAATTATAGCTATCTTTAAAGTTTTCAAAAATAATTCTTTTATTCATCGTACAAAGACTTTAGGGCTTTCAGTTTTTGAAATAAAGAAGGGCTTTATTTTTTAAATAAAGCATTACCCTGTAAAATCACTTTGTGTTTTCAAACTGAAATTTGGAAGTAATTATGTTACCTGAATTTGCAAGTGCTGTCTGGGTTATTCTCAAATACCTTTAAGAATAACCTGTGGTCAAAGGAACTCTGGATAATTCTGCAAGTAGCATGACTGATTTCACAACTATAGACATTATTGTTTGATGAATCAGTTTGAATAATGCAAATTCACTTATTAAATGGCCTTCCAAGCAAGTGAAAATTAAGGATGAATCCTTCATGCATATGATATTGGAGAGCATATGAATAATTTTTATATTTTGTTGTATATGGAAATTTAAAAAACAGATACATAAATGTGCCTTCATGCTAACAAATGATAAGAGCTAGAATAGTGGTTTTTTCTTCAAACCACATGTATTATTATTTTTAAATGAATTAAGTTAATAATACTGTTTTCTTTCTTCCTTCCTAGAATTTAACATAAAATATTCAAAATACTATATTAATTTTGCCAAAATTATGCAATGAAATTATTAAAGTTTAGATATATTTATCCATGAAGTTCAAGAGTTAAGACTTTTAATTTCTCATTTAGAAAGTCATTTGTTTTTCACTAATAAAATATAAATATATGATGTGTAAGAAAAGTCAAAATTTGAGAATAAGAATTACTTTGAATTTATATAATGTGGGATATAGTGGATCTCAGATAATCTGAATTATTTTAGAACCACTAGAATGGTCTTATTATGCCATTTTTTGCCTATAAAGCTTCCTACAGACAAATGTTTCAAAACATCATTAGCTAATGGAATTTTATTCTTTCCATATTGGCTTATGTACTTATGGTCAGTTTAGAACTTGCCCCATAAGATTAAGTACCATACTCAGAAATGTATTCTTGACACCACGCACATCATATATCTGCACAAATTTAAGTATATTTGGGGACCCAAACTTTTCATTGGGTGTAGTAGTTCTCATAGTGCAGAAAATAAGAGATGACAGTTAAAAAAATAAAAACAAAGAAATGAAAGGAAGGAAAGAAGGAAGGGAGGGAGGAAAGAGGAAAGGAAGGGAGAAGGGCTAAAGGAAGGTAGTCCATTGAAAAGCTAAAAAGAAAATTTGCAGTTACCCTAAGATGTAGCAATGAGAGTATTTACCCATTCACTAACCAATGTTCCTTGGATGTTTTGCTGGGATTACATAAGAAAAAAATATCAATATAACAATATTGCTATTATCTGTGATCCTATTGCTCACCTTTTCTTCCTAAGATTTCTATTCACCTCTTTTTTCTCACCTATTAAGCTTGATTCTCTGCCAATGGATTCCCTTAACTTTCATCACATAGTTCCCATATTGGATGGATGCTCTTTAACTAATTGAAAGGTTGTTAGGGAGCGGCTTAGTGGAATAATATGAAAAACCAGGAGAACATGAGAAATGCAGCAGATACATAAATGCACCAAAAAAGAAGATTTGGGAATATGGTAGGTGAAGCAGATACTAGATGGACAGAGTGAAATGCAACTGGTGGCCATAAGAATGACCAGACCCCTAGAAAATGGCACAGGAGGTTAGTTGTGATTGGTTATTTGACATTACAAAGAAATAAAGCACAGTAACACCCCCTTATCTGTGGCTTCACTTTCCATGGTTTCAGTTACCTATGGCCAACTGTAGTGCAGAAGCAGATGATCTTCCTTCTGATGTATTTTCAGAAGGTCAACAGTAGTAGCCTAATGCTGTGTCACAGTGCCTGCATCATTCACCTCACTTCATCTCATTATGTAGACACTTTACCATCTCATATCATCACAAGAAGGGTGAGTACAGTGCAATAAGGTATTTCCAGAGAAACAGACCACATTCACATAAATTTTATTATAGTAAATTCTTATAATTGTTCTATTTTATTATTAGTGATCACTGGTAATCCCTCACTGTGCTTAATTTACAAATTAAACTTTACCATAGGTATGTATCTATAGAAAAAAAAACATAGTATATGTAGGATTTGATACCATCTTTGGTTTCAGGCATCCACTAGGGGCTTGGAACATATCACCCATGGATAAGGGGAGACTAATGTAAAAAGTGACTGTTTTGAATATTTTAAAATGTATCACTGTCTTTAGTTTCCATATGCTTTCAGAAAAAACAAAACATATATTTTGCTTTCTATTATACTCTTGATTCATGTTTTACTTTTCTTTTTATGATGTGGATGTAAATGTGTTAATAGTACTCTAGCTAAGGAAGATATTGAATAAGAGAAAATGCTAGAACAGTATATTAGGAAAAGAATGAGACTCTCTCTGTAGAATAATTTCATGAAAAGGTATATGACTTAATGAAATGATAATATGTTGAGGGTTTAAAATCAGAAAACCCTAGACTAATATCCAGGTCAATCATTATATAACGGACATATATTGAGCATGTAGTATGTGCTTTATACTTTTCAGATATTGAGACTACAAAAATGAATAAGGCATGATAATTTTGCTACCAAAGAACCACATTTCTATGAGAGAGATACATAGGTAATATTGACAGTAAAAATGTGATAATTTATTTTATAAAAATATGTATGAGATTTTCTTGTCTCTGTCATGTTAATATAGGCAAATCACTTAACCTCCACTGTGAAAAGCTGAATATAATAATAACGAAGTTAGTGTTTTGTAGCTCTAGCTTAGGGTAAGTAAAAAACAGAAATATTAAGGGCTTGCAAAACATGAGGATTTTGGCTGGCCTTAAGGAGTTCAAGGCAAATCAAAGGATTGAATTTGTGTGGATTTATTTACATAACAGTATCACTGGATCTTTGATGCCCCGACTACTGTAAGTACTGAGAGATGTTGAAAATGGAATGAAAACTATAGACCTCCCAAGAAAGATACATCCTATCTCTTATACGCAACAAGTCTGAATATAGTTTCAAAGGGTGGAAGAAACCCTTGACTTCTCAGGATAAACATCTTTGGTATAAAACAATAGTGACTTCTAATACTTATAAATCTTATAAGTAGAGCAGTTGAGAATTGAACTGTAGCATTCTGAGGCCAGTGGCTATATTATTATTGTACCACTACTTCCCCCACTAAGATTTATATCTTCATAACAAGATAGTCCTAACAGCTGATAGTATTATCAGGAAAGAAGGGAGGAGCTAACAAGCAAATGTGATTTTCCTCCACGGTTCTGAGATGGTTGCCTCATCTAGTGATCTTATCTTCCTCTTACAGGCTTTAGCCTCTTATGCTAGATGATAACACATTTAACAATGGTGTGAATGTGTACAGGTAGATCCTAATGCTTCTGAAAACTTGGTCTCATATATTGCTCTCCACTCCATGACATCACACTAAAAATAACATAAATCCTAAGAATACTGTTTAAACATAAACGTTAATTTATTTAACCGATATTCGTTGAGCTCTTATTCATTAGTTGTAGGGGATACATTAGTGAACAAAACAGACAAAACTGTGTGTCCTTATGGTACTTATATTTTAGTGGAGGCAAACAATAAACAAAAGAAGTAAAATATATTAAAATATTAGTGATAATTGTTAAAGAGAAAACATAAGGAAGGAAAGAGGAATATGATGATAGATGTTGGAGATGGGTAGGGATTGAAATTTTAGGTAGGACAGACTAGAAATGAATATCCATATAGTTGATGACAAGATGAACCTAGTATGGTATGAATTTACCTCTATCAAAAGAGTCATCTATCTTTAAATGATATTCCTGATGCCAACGTAAGTACCACCCGAACAGCATTATCACCCAAAGTCCTTGCCTTTTATGAGCAATAGCACAGGAGTAGTATTCCCAAGAATGCATAATGTTTTGTTCCTTTTAAAATGAGATAATCTGCCATTGTTGAACCAGTTGAGGTCGTGGAAAAAGAGAACAAGAAGGCAGTCACAAGAGTATCCCACTTCTTTGAAAGGTAGACTAGTGGTTACAAAAATGGGAGCCGGGTGATTGAGTTCAAAACCTGGCTGAGCACTTCCTGGCTGTATAAACTTGGATAAGGTAGCATGTCTTTTAAGCTTTTGTTTGCTTATACCTGGATAAAGGAAGGTTGTAGTACTTTCCTGATATGTTTTTGAGGTAGATTAAATGAGGTTGTATAAATAGTGCTAAGTACCCTACATACCACACATAAAGTGTGTCATAAATGAGAGTTGTTATTGTTGTATTGGTTGTAAGCTGTGCAACTTTGAGCAAGTCACAACATTCTTAATCATCAGATAGTAACAACCTTGACCTTGATAATCTGTCCTTGACTATAAATAATCAAATGAGAGAATACACATGAAAATCCCTTTAAAACAAGAATATGCAATACTTAGATAAGATGTTCCTGCTCTAAGTTTTAGTCAAGGTGTGGTTTTAAAACATCTCTGCTCAGAAAAGAAATTAAATGTAAAAAAAAAAAAAAAGAACCTTTCATTTTTGATAGCTGCAACATCCTTTGAGATAACTACAGACATCCTAGGAACCTAGACTTTAAATATTTACCCATACTCATATTGTTGAAATAAAACACTCAAGTGTCATCTAGACTTGATGCAACAGGTACAAGATTTACACACACACAGACCTGAATCAATTAAAAAATGGACAAAATATATGAAGTAAGAGTTTTAAAGCATTAGATAGCAGGTCATGCAGGACAATGGTCTGAGAGATGGGAAACAAAAACGAGAGCCCTTAAGCTTGCCTCAGTTTACTGCCTTGAGAAATTGTCTAGATGTCAGCAACAGAAGGGGACCTTGGCAGATTTTGGTGGACTCCTGAGTTGAGAAGATGAAGCCAAATGTCTGGGAAGACCCTAGGCAGCTGGATAGAATATGTGAGAAGAGAGGGTTTCACAGAGATAACTCAGGAAATACTGAGTACTAATCAGTGCATATGTGTGAGAAAACAACTAAAAATGAGGGTAAAAAAATCAGCAAGATTGCAAGCTTATTGCCCAATGCTCACTTAGGACCAGCAATAGTGCCTGTGCTCTCCACCCAGGGTGATTCATGGGGTACGGAGAAAGATCAACATTGGGAACTATATAATACATTTCTAAATAGCCTGTGGATCAAAGAAACAGTCAAAAGTGAAATTAATCATATTTTTTAACTGAATGAAAATGAGAACACAGCATATTAAAGTTTGTGGTACCCCTAAGCAATACTTAGGAGGAATTTAGAGCACTAAACATCTATATTAGAAAGAAAAAAATAATATCTAAGATTAATGACTTCAGCTTCCACCTTCACAAAATAGAGAAAAGGAAAGTAACCCAAATATGTATAAGAAAAAGGAAAAAATAAAGATTGGAGTAAATTGTGAAATAGAAAGGAGTAAAAGTTTATTTTTTTATTTTATTTTTTTTTAAGATTTTATTTATTTATTTATTTATTTATTTATTTATTTATTTATTTATTTATGATAGACACAGAGAGGCAGAGACACAGGCAGAGGGAGAAGCAGGCCCCATCTAGGGAGCCCAATGTGGGACTCGATCCCAGGACTCCAGGATCAGGCCCTGGGATGAAGGTGGCGCTAAACCGCTGAGCCACCCAGGCTTCCCTAAAAGTTTAGATGAAAGCAATAAAATTAAAAGCTGTTTACTTGAGAAGATCAATAAAACTGATATATTCTAGCCAAACTAAATAGGAAAAATAGGGTGAGGACACAATTGCCAATATTGAGAATGAGCAAGGTAACCCCCTTAGACTCTGCAGATATTTAAAGGGTTATAAAGTAATATTATGAACAACATTATGACAATAAACTTGACAATTATGACAACGAACAAAAAATATAAAACTTAAAATTATAAAAGAAAACATAAAAGAAAAACTGTTCTGACTTCTGAACAGGCAATCCAAAAAGTACAAATTGACAAATTAGAATTCATCAAAATGAAAAGTTTTTGCTCTTCAAAGCTTCTGTCAAGAGACTGAAAGGACAAGCTCCTGACAGGAAGAAACTGGCAACAAATAATATACCTGATAATGGACTTGTGTCCAGAAAAACAAAACAAAACAAGCTCTCAAAACTCAATACTAAGAATAAAAATCAACCCATTAAAAATGGCTCAAAGATTTGAACAGATACTTCACAAAGGCAGGCATAAAGATAGCAAGTAAGCACATGAGAAAATCGTTAATATCATTTGTTATTAGAGAAATGAAATGAAACCCATAATGAAATCACACTAACCCATCTATTAGAATGGCTACAATTAAAAAGGACCATATTGGTAAAGAATTTTGAAGAACGTGCAAAGGAGGTGGGAATGTAAATGGTAACAATAACTCTGGAAAAGTTTTACTCTTTTTTTAATTTTCTTTTTTTCTTTTTTTTTCTTTTTTTCGTTTTTAAGATTTTTATTTATTCATGAGAGACACAGAGAGAGAGAGAGTGAGAGAGAGACAGAGACACAGGTAGAGGGAGAAGCAGGCTCCATGCAGGGAGCCCGACGTGGGACTCGATCCTGGGACTCCAGGATCAGGCCCTGGGCTGAAGGCGGTGCTAAACCGCGGTGCCACTCGGGCTGCCCTTTTATTTTATTTTATTTTTTAAAGACTTAATTTATTTATTTGACAGAGAGAGAAAACACAAGCAGGTGGAAGGAAAGAGGGGGAAGCAAGCTCCCCACTAAACAGGGATACTCATGAGGAGCTTTATCCCAGGACCCGGAGATCATGACCCTGGCCAAAGGCACTCAACTCTCTGAGCCACCCAGGAGCCCTCTTTTTTTTTTTAATTTATTTTTTATCGGTGTTCAATTTGCCAATATATAGAATAACACCCAGTGCTCATCCCGTCAAGTGCCCCACTCAGTGCCCATCACCCAGTCACCCCCACCCCCCATCCACCTCCTTTTCCACCCCCCCCCCCCAGTTCGTTTCCCACAGGAGTCTCTCTTGTTCTGTCTCCCTTTCTGATATTTCCCACTCATTTTTTCTCCTTTCCCCTTTATTCCCTTTCACTATTTTTTATATTCCCCAAATGAATGAGACCATATAATGTTTGTCCTTTTCCAATTGACTTATTTCACTCAGCATAATACCCTCCAGGTCCATCCACGTCGAAGCAAATGGTGGGTATTTGTCGTGTCTAATGGCTGAGGAATATTCCATTGTATACAGAGACCACAGTCTCTTTATCCATTCATCTTTCAATGGACACCGAGGCCAGGAGCCCAGTTTTGCTCAAGATTTCTTAAGCAACTCCTAGGTATTTACTCAAAGGAAAGAAAAGCAAATGTCCATACGAAGAGAAGAGACATACACTAATGTTCATAGCAGTTTTATTTGCAGCGGTCAAAAGGCAGAAACAATCCAAATGTTCGTTAAAAGGTGAATGGATAAACTATGGTTTGTCCATACATGGAATACTACTCAGAAAAATTAAAGAACTCTTGATACACCTGACAAGATTTTGAATTTTGAGAGAATTTCTTTGAATCAAATAAGCCAGACAAAATAGATTACATATTGTAAGAGTCCATTCATATAGAATTTTTGTAAATGAAAGCTAGTCCATAAGAGACAAGAAGCAAATAAGTCATCTAGGAACAAGGTATTGGGAGGGGAGAGGAAAGGTAGAAGGAGGGGAGACATGAAAACTTTGAGGGGTAAGGGGTATACTCATATGTTGCATATGTTGCAATATGTGCATATGCAATATGATGATGATGTCACATATGCAACTTAAATTATGCAGGCCTATATATGTTAATTATACTTCAGTAAAGCTGTCAAAATATTCACATACACATTCTCTCTCTCTCTCTCTCTCTCTCTCTCTCTTTGCAAGTACCCACCAACAAGAGAGATATATAGAGAAAATGTAATGGATGGTATCTAGTCAACTGTAGACCTCTGTACTTTACACTCTCACTGTATGTTAGCCCAGTTATTTTAAATATCCTGTTAATGGGAGTCTAACAATCTACCTCTCAAGACAGTGTGTGGAATAAATGAGACTTAAAGGAGTTTTTAATAAGCTATATCAAACTATGGAAATATTAATTTTATTATTATCATTGCCCTTAAAATATAAACTATTTTATCAATAACCAGTATTTTAATCAGAAGGTTGGAATAAGAAAATTAAGTGCCTCAATTTTCTTTTTCTTCCAAATCACAATGAAAACAGTGGTATATTTATCTGAAGGATATAACCAAGTGAAATGTCTTATGATGTGAAATCCATTTATTTCTAAATTGCACAAGCAATGAAGTGGAAAAGAAATGAGAGCTGACATAATAAATAATGGAAAAATGAAAGGCAAAGGTTCTTACTGAGCAGAAGAGTATGGTAAATGAGGCAAAGAAGTTTGCAGACTTTTGGAGGATTGTAGTATGCAGGTTCTTGAAAGCAAAGAAAGTAAAGAACTTGCTAGAAATGCCCACATAGTTAAAATATTGATGAGTAAAAATGTCAGTTACAGTAATTTGTTAGAAATAATTTTAGACAAAAGTCTATTTCTGTTAGAATTCCATCTCTTTTAAAATTTAATTCATGCAAATTTGAGCAGAGTTGATTGTATGTCAGTGTATAAAACTTGACTGTTTAGCTAGCTAGTCATAGAAACTGGACTGTAATAGAAATATTTCAGTTAAGTGAACTTAATCTCACCATGTTCATGTGTTATTCACAATTTTGGTGGCTATGGTTTTGTGGAACCCTTTTCTTTAAATATGATAAAGCACTCTCTTAACGTTAATATAGAGATGTCTTTGCCTCTTTTTCTGCCCAGCTTTCTTGAGATATAATTGACAAAATTTGTATATATTTGGAGTTTACAACATGATGATTTGATAAATATATATATTGTCAAATGATTATACCACTATCAAGCTAATTAACATATCCATCATCTCACATAGTCGCCTTTTGTGTGTGTGATGAGAACACTTAAGATCAATTCTTATCAAAATTCAAGTATATAATACAATGTTATTAACTATGGTCACCATACTGTACATTAAATCTCAGAACTTACTTCTCTTATAACTGAAAGTTTGTACCCTAATATCCTCTTTTTTGAAAAAGGCTGGGCAGAGGGTTGGAGGATGTGGGGCACCTGCCTGGCTCAGTCAGTGGAGCATGAGACTCTTGATCTGGGAGCTCTGAGTTTGAGCCCCACATTGGGTGTAGAAATCATATAAAAATAAAAGCTTTAAAAAAATAAATGATAATTTTTTAAAAAGGCTAAGAGGTCATAAATTGATATCATGTTCATGTATAGCCTCATTAAAGAATATAAACCAATGTTAATGATTATTCAGTCCAGCAACCTTCCCTCTGGTTACCTATTTGGTGCAAGGTAAACCTTAAACACATTGCAAATAGCTTGAATTTTTAGTTTCTGTGCTTATGATTAAATCTTCTGGCATTTGGGCCACCACCGTATCCTCAACCATTGTTTAAACATATCTCTTTATTTAATCGCTAAACAGAATAAAATATTTCTAGGTAAGAGGTAGCTAAGACATTGTTTCTAAAGACTGTGTTACATCTATTATATATGTTTAAGGATTGGGTCAATAGGAGCCATATAATGATATTCAACTAAGGTTTCTATAAAGGACTCTATTTTTTCCAAAATAAAGGTGTTAGAATTTTATTTTGAATGTTTGATTACAAAACACCTGATTTCACATGGTCACTTAGAAAAATCAAGTGAACAGGAAATTAGATATTAATCAAACTTTAGGACAATGTTCTCAAACTTTGACAGAACTTATTTGGCTTTTAAAGTTCTAATAGTGGGATCCCCGGGTGGCGCAGCGGTTTGGCGCCTGCCTTTGGCCCAGGGCGCGATCCTGGAGACCCGGGATCGAATCCCACATAGGGCTCCCGGTGCATGGAGCCTGCTTCTCCCTCTGCCTGTGTCTCTGCCCCTCTCTCTCTCTCTCACTGTGTGCCTATCATAAATAAATTTAAAAATTTTAAAAAATAAAAAAATAAAGTTCCAATAGTCTAAGGCTTGGTTATCTTGATATAATAACTATACCTCTTCATTTAAACTTTCTGGTTCATAAAACCAGATATGAGAAAAAACTTGTATTGGATAGTCATCAGTATGATTCTTTGCCTTGCAAACTTACTACATGGAGACATAGTTTTAGATATACAAGGCATTGTAGAAGGCTTAGGTATGTCAGAAGTTGTTATTAATCTCTGGCTCTTTTTTATAGTCATGTATTTATCTCTTAAAGTGATTTTTTTGGAAAAATAATTTTTGAGTTGTACTCAGTACTACAATCTAATGTCTTCTTGAAATAATAATATTTACTGCTTTTTATTCCACAATCTTTCACAGTCTTATCACATGTTTGAAGAAAATGTAAACATATACTATATTTATCAATACTCATCTAGTCTATCCCCTTCTGTCTCCACTGTTTATTCTATCCATTTATATATCTATCCTTCTAATTTATGTGTATGTGAGTCTATGTGAGTATAAATAATTAAATATTTATAAAGACCTAGAATGTGAGTCTTTAGTAGTTATTATTGTAAAGGATATAATGTAACAATAAATATATGAATTTTTAAAGTTTATAAAATAATAGGTCTGTATTGCAAATGAGTGCTGAGTGTGGTACCAGCAGACATCCTGAAGGAGTTGGGACTCAAATAATTGAGAGAATTAGGGAATTATGAAACCCTGGAAGATGGATAGGAATTAAAAGTATAGAAAGAGGAAGAAATTGAATAAACATGATATAAATAATACATTTCCATAAATGTATAAGGCAGAGATAAATCATATTTTTATAAGATTTATCCAGAAATACACTTTGGAAATATATTTTATTCAAAGATAACTCTAAATTTTGTTCTATCTTCTTGGATTAAACTACTTAATAGAATTAAAGGTACACCAAGGAGAAATTATTGATTTCTCAACTCTGATAAAAAAAACATCTTTAACAATGTTATTCTTTAACAAATAGAGGCTTATTTCAAACATTCTCAGCAGAATTTCCATGTATATATTCAATAGGCCAGGTATACCTGGCTTTTTTCATGAGTTTTAGTACATTAAGAAACTAACAATCTGTACTAGAGACAAATATCTGAAATGTTGGGAAACACACTCCAACTCTGTGTTTTCTCATCCTTCTCTGCTAATACACACAAATATCTCATACACACCCACATTTACTATAAAAATATTTATGATCCTTCTGATCCTAAATATGAAAGAACTTAACTGTTTAAATTTATGGCAATAAAAACAGCTATATGAAGAATGTTAATGTGCTCAGATTATTGCACAGAAAAGTTTGACACCTTCTGTTATGGCCAGATTTTACTAACACCTCCCATTAAGTGTACTTGATCATAGAAAATGGTGCTGAGAAACAAGCACTTATCCTACTGATTTATATTTGAAGGGCATCTAAAATATTCTGATGATGAAATATTTAGCTTTCTTTTTGTGTCTAAATATGTGCTGCTGTGAATTAACTTTGAAATATTTATTTTCCAAATAACTTCTAAAAAACATTTCTAGTATTGAAATTTTAAGGATCATTGATATATATTGGCTGGATTAAATGGAATAAATCTGACATTAAATTCAAATAAACCTTGTAAACTTAGTTCAGAAAATGTACTAATAGTAATTTAATTTTATAACCTTATGCTAGAGGTATATGGTAGACAATAAATGAGTAAAGCAAATTAGCCCACTAATTTCAGATAAAGACAAGCACATTGAATAAAATAAAATGAGGAGCAGAGCCCTGCATTACCTTAGAGTGTTCAGGGAAGACCTCTGAGGAAGTATTTTAGTTAAGACCAATTGACAAGGAGAATCCAGTTGCCCAAGTATTTATTTAAGTAGGGAACATTCAGGGTAGAGCATAATGCAGGATAGGGTAAATACAAAAAACCTGAAGTACCTGGATGGCTCAGGGGATTAAGCATCTTTACTCCTGATTTCAGCTTAGGTCATGATCTCAGGGTCCTGAGATCTGAGTCAGTGCTGGGCATAAGCCTGCTTAAGATTCTCTCTTAATCATAGAAAACAATGAAGGCTGATGAAGGGGAGGGGAGTGGGAGGATGGGGTAACTGGGTGATGGACAGTAAGGAGGGAATGTGACGTGATGAGCACTGGGTGTTATATAAGACTGATGAATCACTGACCTCTACCTCTGAAACTAATAATACACTATACGTTAATGAATTGAATTTAAACATAAGTAAATAGGTTAAAAAAAAAAAAAGATTCTTTCTCCCTCTCCCTGTGTCCTACCCCTTCATCCCCCTACCCCCACTTATGCACTCTCTATTTCTCGAAAAAGAAAATATGCCTTAGGCAACTATGAAATGGTGAGCTGAATTCTTGCATTCCAAGTCTACAGGATCACAAATATCCCAAGCTCTCAGATCTATAGTCCCGTGGGTCTCCCTTGTGCTTTGAGCCATACATAAGTTTAGGCTAGAATGTCTGGTCTCCCCACCTTGTGTTTTCCCACTTGAAAATTACATGAATAACATATAACTAAATTATGAAATATGTATTTTTCAGAACTAGGGTTCAAGTGACAGAATTAATGAAGTATCCACTAAAAACTCATGAAATTGAAGCAATTATTTTTATATGCCAGTATTTGATACCTTAAAGATTTCTAGGACATAATTCCAAAACTGTTGTTTCTATATTTATATGCATTCAGTTGGGAAACCTCGTGCACCTTACTAGCCAAAATTAATGCATTCGAACTTGAATTCATGCAATTTTTATTAAAGAGCTAAATTTAAATCTCTATGGTAACTATTGCAATAAATGTGCAACATCTTAAGCTATGATTATACTGTCACACTTAGTGATGTCTATCTTAAGTACATGACTACCAATCGTTTTACTGTTGTTCTAGTCAACCAGAAATGTAGTTAAAAAAGGAAAGCAATTATGACACTTATTTAAATAAGGCTGACTGATTTCAGCAATAACATTCTAGATACTAGGAATGATTCTTTTGAAGGTGTGAAATAATGTGGAGGGAATACTTAGATCCAACTGTTCAGAATTTGGGTATTAAGTATCAATAAAATGGGCTTTTAAGTATCGTTTAAAAGGTAATTGTAGATCTTTTTAAATTTTATTAAGTTTTTATTTTATTTTATTTTATTTTATTTTGTACTTGTAGATTTTTTAAATTATCCTTAAAACTAAATCCAAATTAACAGTCTTACTACATCTGCAAAAATTCAAACCTGATGAATTAAAAATCCTTAGCTTTTATAATCTAACTAGCCACTGGTTTACACTGCGAATAGGGTAAAATTGAAATCAAAATTTTGGTGTAGAATTCTTAGCTCTTCTCTACACCATCATGCTGTGTAAATACTAAAATATATTTCTTCATGAACATTCCATTATCAAATGTTTGACTACATTTTTCTATTCATTTAATTACTTCATAGTCCAGCAATATGCAATTCCAATTTTTTATTTTTTCTCTATCTAATTGGCCAGCCAAATTCTTCGTGTTTATATTTAAATTCTGGGATTTAACTGGCCAGCTAATTTTATATTCTATACTTTATTTTTTTTTTTTTTTTTTTTTTTTTATATTCTATACTTTAAACCAGTCAAACAAAGCTACTGGGGTTTGACCAATTATCATGCCTTCTACAATTCTTTAATTGAGATAAGGAAATATAAATAAATTGTTCAAGGGCAAAGTGTCCCACACAATTTCTATAAAGATGTATCTGGATAGTGATTAGGACTGATGTAAAGCTCATGCTCCTTGATCATTTCCCTGACCCTGCTAGAGAAGACATTAGGAACTATAAGATTTCTTTTCATAGTTGGAGAACAGAGAAGAAATTCCTGGTTCTTTAAGGTCATGGGAAGTTAAAGACATACCTGAAGAAGTTGGAAATGTGTTGCAATGTTGAGGCAAAGTATAGAGAAGGTGACAGATTTGAGAGTTAGCTTTACAGAATTTATAATTAAATGAGCATGTGAGAATCAATGAGTTTGCCAAGAAAGAAAATAGGGAGAGCAGAATAGGAAGGCATGTCCTTAGGTAGCACCTACATTTAGGGGTGGGAGAAAAAAAGGGAAACTGAATGCTAAGTCAAGACTGTCAGAGAAGAGCAAGTATATATCACGAAAACTTAGAAAGTTATGGTGATTGTCAACAGTGTCAAATGCTACAGAGAAGAAAGAATAATGAAAGCTCATAAAAAGCTTCATGAGCAGTTGCAGATGATAGAATCAAGATACTAGAATATAAGATGTGAAGAAAATTGGATTGTGAAGATATGTAGAGGAAAAAAAAAAAACTCTTTTAAGAAGTTGCCCAGCAAGTAGAAAACACATAGTAACTTAAAGCGTAAATATGATCACATTGATTATCTTATATTTGCTATTCCTTTATTTTGTCATGTGGGGGTAAGATAAAATGTAAGCTGATAGGAAGGATTCGAAAAAGTAGGTGATATTTAAAAATAAAGAGGAAGGCACAATTAAGAAAAATACTTGCAGGTATTGAAAGAATCTTAAAGATACTAAGGGATTTCTGTTCAACACTTTCTAGTTTGTACCAGTTTTATGTTCATCATTTTCCTGTGTCCTTACCAGAACACTGTAGTGAGTGGTCATCACTGTCTTATTCTCTAAATAATGGTTTTGAGGTTCAAAGAAACTAAGTCATGTGGCTAGAAATCGGCAGGACTGAACATCAACCCCACATCCTCTGCTCCAAGACTAGTCCTCCTCTATTCTGAGTTCAAGATCCCAAGGGCAGGGGTTAACTTTGGAGAGAAGAGTTGACTTGTATTCCTAAAGCAACTAAGGCAACATGAGATGTTTTCAAGGTAGAAATGCATAGAAAGTCAGTCAGCTGTTCCTAAAGGCAAAGAAGTAGAAAGCCGGGAATTCTCCACAGAGAGGGTGGTCCTGATATCCAGGTTTGATAAGAAGAGCAAATTTTGGATGAAACACACCTTTAGCAGGCATTTGAACCGGGATTGGTGTTCTCTATTAAAGAACCTTTAAATGTCACGAGAATGACATCTTACAGTTCTAACAAAACAGAGACCAGAACTTCTCTTCGCTGTGCTTGCGCATCATGTCTGGACAAATAAACTTTGCACTGCACTCTCCTTGTTTGTGACTAAGTGAGCAAAGTGACATGCTACATGTAGCTATTTTCATGGTTATTTCTTCACTTTTTTTAAAAGTATGTTATAGCGTATATTGACTACTACCAATTTATTTTAAAAGATCAAAAACTCAAAGGAGTATTATTTTCCTTCACAGTGGGTCTTATGGGTATTTGTAATGAGTGCTGGAGGTGACATCAATATGGATGTTTTATGTTTCACATTTATCTCACTAAGCATTTTATAGCAAAAAAAAAAAAAAAAAGATGCCTGTAAGATGGTTTTTTGGAAGGGAATCATAGTTTTCCATTGATAGCATTAGAGCTCTATATGGGCTCCCTAGGGAAGGTATTTATCTGAAGCAAAACTTATAGCTTCCGATAAAAATGTCTCAGGTTCTTGACAAGGAACAAAATGTCTCTAGCTGACTAAAAACTAGGAAAAGAAAATTCTGCCCATGAAGGGATTAGTGTTAGGATAAGTACCTCTTAAACCAGCCCTTGAAGGCTGCTCTTCAACTGTCAAATGCAAAGTGATGAGTGGACGGTACTGCGCCCAGTACCAACGGTGGCCCCTGGCTGGGCTGTGAGCTCCTCGAGGCCGGAGCCCGCACGGTGCTGGACACACACTTGGTGGCCGGGATGTCCTCTGCAAAGAGGCACCAGCCGGGCCTGAAGAAAAATGCTGGAGAGGGGAGGGGCCATTTCTTCCTCTCCACTTTATTCCGGGCCTTACATTCGAAACGCATTTGACCACTTCACAATTTGCAAAGGAAATGTCATTTAAACATAAAATGCCTCGGCCCAGTCCTGAGGTAGACCCTCGACGGCCGGAGAGCGCAGCGAGTAACTGCAGGGCCTCTTCCTGAGGTACCAGGTTTCCTTCCCTGACCCCATCCACCTTCTCTTTAAGTATCTCTGGCATCTGGAAGAGGCAGGCGACGCCGTGACCCAGAGCAGCTGGGCCCCCCGGTGGTCTACTGGCCCGGAGAGAAGCGTCGGGCTGCAATCCAGGGCCGCACCCGCAGCTGTGGGAGCTGCTCTGCGGCTGGAAGCAGCAGCCGTTCCTGGGATGGGACAGGCAGTCGGATCATCAGACCCGGGAGCGCACCAGTGTAGAAGGCAAAATACCTGACCCGAATATCATTTAGTAAGTCACAGACCTTTCCCATCTAGTTCTCAAAGATCTCATCTACATACAGTTTTTTTCACATTCAAGATTTATTGATAGGGTCAACTGTACAATGAGGAAAGCACAGATTCCACTAATTCTACTCTTGTCTTAGTTAATACCCCCCTAAAATTCTCTGAAAATACTTCCAAAACCTCTAGTACTTATCACACTTTAAAATCATTGATCATTGAAAGCTGAAAAAGTATGACCGCTTCTCATATTACTTCCGCTCTTTTTTATGAATTATCTGCTTGCACCAATCTATACTAATATAAAAAGCAATACTTTTTTTTTTGTAAATATGAAAAGCCAGACACTAATTTTCTTAACCAGAACCACCTTATATTACGTAGGATTTGCAATATCCGGTAGGCTGCTTTATGTTTTTCATTTCTTGCCTGCTATACCCATACATGTCATTTAGGCAGAAGATGGAAGGTTTGCCTTAACACAATCAGGATCTAAAGGAGAATTGGGAATTTCTTCAATATCAGCAGTCCTGATAAGATGTGGAATAATGACAAGTAACAAGTCTCCTGACACCAAGAAATACAGTAGCTATGATGTGTGGTAATTCTGAAGGTCAGAAAGCTCCAAGACAAAGAAAGTCATTGAGAGGCAAAAAGTGATAGGTAGTAGAATGTACACCATAAAGTATTGGTGCCTCTGAACTGGCGGTGTCTCCACTACGCGTGTTGACTGCTGGGGACGGGTGCTTGGATCTGAGGACAGTGGGAGAGGAGGTAAAAAGACCGTGTCTGTGACCCTACCGCCTCACATACGCCGGCTCCTATGCACACTCCCTTAGCTCCATTTCAAAACAGACCCCCCACTTCAAACCACACCCAGTATGGCACCCCTATCTATTCTTCTGCTCTATCTTCTTTTCCTCTGCCTTCCTTGTACCCATGTCCCCTTCCCTCCCACCACTAATTCCCAAGTCATTTGGTAGGTCTTCGGCAAAGCAAAAAGATAAAGATGGGTTGGGACACTTTCCTTAAAGACATTTATTTCAGAATTAATGTGTTAGGTCTTGTAGAAAGTGAGTGGGTATGAAAGGGTCCATTTTGAACTTCGGGCTTTCAGGAAATTCATTTCTAAGTTGAAAAGAAATCATGGGGCACCTGGGTGGCTCAGTGGTTGAGCATCTGCCTTTGGCTCAGGTTGTGATCCTGGGGTCCTGGGATCCAGGCCCGTATCAGGCTCGCCACGGGGAGCCTGCTTCTCCCTCCACCCCTCCCGCTGCTTTCTCTCTGTCTCTCAAATACATAAAACCTTGAAAAACAAAAAGATCAGATTCAAGATGCCCAAGGATAATAAGTACTTTGAAAGGGAAAGTACCTGATAACTGGAAAATTTAGTAGCAAATTGGTGGGATATGACATAGTGTAAGTTTGACTCAGATTTGTCTGAGTCATATTTCATATTTGCCAATATGAAAAGAAGATACTTAGATTACTCGAATATATGTTGATTTCCTGAAAAATCCTCATTCTCTGAGAGAACAAGAGTAGTTTTGTTATTTCCCTGATTTTTTTTTTTTAAGATTTTATTTATTTATTCATGAGAAACACAGAGAGTCAGAGACACAGTCAGAGGGAGAAGCAGACTCCATACAGGCAGCCCGATATGGGACTCAATCCCGGGACCCCCGAACATGACCTGAGCCAAAGGCAGATGCTCAACCATTGAGCCACCCAGGTGTGCCCCTCCCTGATTTTTATACTATTTGCAACCTTTCTAAACTAGGAAACTCCCAAATCTGAGGGGGAAAAACCCCACATTGATTGCCTCATAAGTTTTACAGTGTTATCTCTTTCATACTTTCTCATGATCAGAGAATAATATCTACACAACGTGTCCTTCTAATACAGCTAAAGTCAAGTCAGCTTGCCTAATGTTGATTAAAATTTGGAGAGAGATGTATCATTCGTATCTAAAAAACTGATTCTTAAAAGTGGTTGTATGTCCCATATAAAGAGATCAATCTGTGGGATCCCTGGGTGGCGCAGCGGTTTGGTGCCTGCCTTTGGCCCAGGGCGGGATCCTGGAGACCCGGGATCAGATCCCACGTCGGGCTCCCGGTGCATGGAGCCTGCTTCTCCCTCTGCCTGTGTCTCTGCCTCTCTCTCGCTCTCTGTGACTATCATAAATAAAAAAATAAAAATTAAAAAAAAAGGGATCCCTGGGTGGCGCAGCGGTTTGGCGCCTGCCTTTGGCCCAGGGCACGATCCTGGAGACCCGGGATCGATTCCCACGTCAGGCTCCCGGTGCATGGAGCCTGCTTCTCCCTCTGCCTGTGTCTCTGCCTCTCTCTCTCTCTCTGTGACTATCATAAATAAATAAAAATTAAAAAAAAAAATTAAAAAAAAATTTAAAGAGATCAATCTGAATCCTAGAAATCTGGAAGAAAATTTAGCTATTATCAACCTCAATTTCTCTTCTTTTACATATGAATTTTATGAGGACTCTCAAGATTAAGTGACTTATTGGACAACCTGGGTGGCTCAATCAGTTAAGCATCTGCCTTCAGCTCAGATCACGATCCTAGAGTCCTGGGATTGAGCCCCACATCCAGCTCCCTGCCCAGCAGGACATCTGTTTCTCCCTCTGCCCTTCACCTTCTTGTGCTCTCTCTCAAATAAATAAAATCTTGTAAAAAAAAAGACTAAGTGACTTACTCCAAATTTTACTTTCAGTTTGTGTTTATTTCAAGAATAGTTTTCCGATATTAAATCTAGTGCTTTTTCTTTTCCATTAAATGATAATTTTTGTTTTAAGAACTAAATTACCAAGTACTGGATGCATTGTTTGGGCAGGCTGACTCTGTGATTTCTTGCAACCCAGGTACACACTTACAGGCCACAGCAGCTTGCTGTATGAGAATCTTTATCTTGAGATGTTACGATATCAGGATGTGACCCCAGCTCTAGATTCCCCTTCCAGATCACATGAATCTCCCCAGTTACACTGTGAAGTGAAAATGAGGTCAAGTCAAGCCAACTAATTAAAGAAGACTTTTCCTCAATCAAAACAACTATGAGGAATAACTGGCAAATTTCATAACAAGAATAAATAGAAAATGCCTACTGAACCCCTTATACCTGTTCCCTTTAATTAGTGACTTCGTCACTTGTGATTGTGCCAGCCTATCAAGAATCACAGTGCCTGCACCATCTCTATGAAGTCTCTTTTAGACTTTGTTTCAGTTGTAAGAATTAAAGGATTTGTCATCAGTCTACTTGAATATGTATAAACAAAGTGGAGAATTAAAGTGCTGAGATGGGTTATTTGAAACAAACAATAAACAGAATGAAATACTGTGAAAACTGAGTAATCATTTTCTTGTTTCAGTTTTCCCTTTGCCAGAACTAAAAAAATAATCACTTTCGTTTCTAATTCCATCTTATGGTAGATACATTTTCTGTATGCTGTGTCATTTTCCAGATTTCCCTGTATCAATAATAATAAATCAGTAAGTCAGCCAATATGTACTGAGCTCCAAGATCAGCTATACATTTTTTAAACCTTGCAAACCCTGATTAAATGGTATATTTAAGTTCTGATTTTTTTTTTTTTTGCTATATGCGAATTAGGCCAATTTTGTAAAGTAAAACATGATGATGAAATTCAATTTTACAAAGTAAATTTTAATTTCATGTGATGATGATATTCAATTTCACAAAGTGAAACATGTGATGCTCTTCTCAGAGATAATAATGTGGTTGGGGAAATGATTGATATATGTAAATAAGATATATACATATACTTAAATATACATGCACATAGATATATATATACAAACATGGGCACGTGCGCACACAAGAACTTTTTACATGACACTCTATAGAGAATTGAGAGCTGCGTAGAGTGAGGTTGTAAGTGGTAGCTGCTGTGAGTCAGTAGAAACTGAGATCCATGAAAGCTGGCACAGTTAAGAACTGTCCACCCCAGAAGAAAATATATGTTGGGCTTGATAGGGAAACATGAAAAAGGGAAAGCACATACATTAATCTTTAGTCTTCATTCCCCAAATCATATCAAGTTAATACATTTCTCTATTTCCAATCCCATCACTCTGATCCAAGTCCTTTTCTTCACTTTCCTAGATTATTGGGGCAGTCTCTTCAATAAATCTTTCCCATTTACTCCATCTTGATTCATTTTTCACATAAAGGCAAAGTATCTTTATGAGCACTGATCTCACCACAACCTCACAACAACCCTCTGAGGTCTACTCTGTCAGTCTCATGTTATTACCCAAAACATGAAGCCCAGAAAGACAAAGTCACCAAGTTCACCCTGCTGTTAAGTGGCGGAGCTAGGATGTGACCTCAGGAGCTAGCGTCTACACTCTCACAGCCGTGGTGCCGCACGGCCTCTACGGTACGTTGTTGTTGCTGTTACTAAGGCCATATTAAACAGTGACTTTGTGCCAGAGATAGCCTGTGTGTGGGCTGGCGGTGGGGGGATAAAGATTAGTATAAAAACAAGCAGCTGCATGAATTTGGCACAACAGCTGTAAAATTAGAAATAGTAGCACTAGAACTGAGATTGCAGAGTTGGAGCTTATGAAGTTTATGAACCTTAATTAAAATGTCACTGATGTAGGTGCCAAAAAACATGAAAAGGATAATGGATGTTCGTTAATTGTCTTCTAGCTGGGGGAAGAAAATCAAGCAGATAGTCAAATGAGCAATGGGCATTTTACATTTTGATTAATAACCTTTTCTATCACCAAAAGACTCTCATAAAAATATCTGGGAAAGAAAACAAGTGACTGGCTAGCTTCAATCCTCTGTGGATAAAAGGACAGTTTGTATTTCGTCCATGGTCAGATTTACTTGAGAGAGATACAACGTGCAAATACTAATCCATAGGAAGCCTGGAAAGTAACCATCAGATATGCTCCGAGATTCAAAGTAATCTGGACATCACATGCTCATGTGGATGAAACCTCATGTTTTATTCAGTTTCTGCTGCTTTTTCAGACACTGTAAAATAATTTCAGAGGAGAACAAAATGTAGTGTTCTAATTGGAAACTAATTGGTTATTCTTTTAAACTCTGCACTGTACCTAAAACCCTGGATGTTAATATTGCAATTCCAATAAGAGGCAAAACTTACCAAGGTTTAAACAAAGTATTTTTAAAGAAGCAACAATAGGTCCATTCACTACAGGTGTTGGTTTCCCTCAAAAACAACGATAAAAGTTAAGTAATATGCAGATAACCTTTTGCTTCGTCCCTTATGAGGTGTCAGGCACAAAGCTTGATATACACTATCTTTTTAGGGTCTTAGGAAGTAGGTGTTATATCTCTATTTTTCAGAGGAAAAGTTAAAGTCTTGAAGACCTGAATAAGCTTCACGAGTATGCGCAGACAGTAAGCGACAGAACTGCTGGAGGAACTCTACTCCCTTATTTCCAAGCCCAGCTTTTTAATGACTGTGTCATATTCTTCCTTCTTTTTTTCTTTGCTTCCTTTCTTCCATTTTTCTGAAATATTTATTGAGAATATGCTACAGAAAATTATCGTGGTAATTATTGGGGTCCCTACTCAGTTTGAGTTATTCCCGCTTTAATACTTAACCATATGGTTTTCTGTAAACTCTTTATGTCTGAATTATTTCACATTACTGGGGTGTCTACTGAGTACAGGGTAACCATTTGGTCAACATCTGATCAACTAAATGTTTTGTTTTTGTATTAACTAACTGGGTCTTATTATGACCAGATATCAGCCTAATTAACGAGTGATGTTATGCATCCCTATCTCAATCTTTTCATTTTCGTGCAAATGTTGAGGAGAGGCTTTACCTGGGAAGCGCAATAAGAGTGTTAATCCACACGTTCTCTGAGCACTGAAGGCGATGGGAGAGGTACTTACTTTATTCCATTCTATTCAATAGTCTGTAGCTCACAAGCAAAGCCTCAGCCAAGAGATACTGAGTCACGGAACAGTCACCTCTACCTGTGTCACCTCTCCCAAATACACGTAAGAATGGCCTCCCTCTGTGGGGAGCAAAGTCAGGGCCAAGTCTGCTTTCTGTCTTGTAAGTCAACAGCCATTACTGCATTAGGCCTGTCCATGTGCACACAAAGTCCTATTGCAGTCCTATTAGCATGGTAATCAAAAATCAGCACTTGCATATCCCCTTACCTTTGCCTGTTAGGTGGGAAAGGAGACAGACCACTGGAACTTAATTTTTGAATATTTTCAAAGTAGATTTCCTTCTTCTTTCTGTGAACCTATTTGGGACAAAGAATCCAGAAGCCTACAAACCAGGGTAATGCCAAGAAGTGACAGAGTGGAAGTAAAGTGACTTCACTTACCTAACCACAGTGGTAATCCGTATTTGCAAAAAGGCAGATTGTGAACTCAGAAGCCAGCTGTCAGTCACTGGTTTGTATGTGACAGGGTTTATTGTGCAGGCTAAATTTAAAGAAGCACAATTAAAATGATTTTTTCCCTCTAATCATTGTATAATGCTGTGAGGAATATTCCCTTCCAATCCTGATGTCACTGAGGATATACTCAATAGCTTTCTAGCCACTTTCAGTTATTAAAAATACTAGTAACGTTCAGTTTAAAGCTTTGGCTTCATAAGCGGTATATGCCTCAAATTCTCTTCTCTCCCCCGGCGCATGCTGACAGAAGCACTTGGAAAGGGGAAGGCAGGGTCTTCTGGGGTCCCACTCCCCCAGGGCATGTCAAATAGGAGGGCTACAGAAATGTCAGGCCCTGCCTGATTGAATGTTCTCCGATGGCCGCCTGCTGCTGGCTCACTTGGTCGCACTTGGTTCTACTGGCCTTCATCCACGAGTCTTCTATGCACAGTTTCATTGTTTCCTCATATGTGTTCTCAGCTTCACCTTCTATCGTCTGTGTTATCCAAGAGCTTTTTGGCAGAGAGTTTAAATCTTAGTCTCTCCCTCACTCTGTATGGTCTGCAACTGCCTTCTCAAGGTTAACATCTTGCTTATCCGCCATCTTGCTGTCTCACAGCTCATTTTCCCTCTTCTGTATTCCATGGTCTGTAGAGTTGGGGAACCACAAAAGTCTTGGCCAGTTCTCCAAAGACTGTCCCTTACCAGGATTGCTACATCACTGGAACCTCTACCAATTGTGCTGCAACGTGCTGGGCAATACTCCCTACCCCCTACCCCCTCCCCCCTGCAGCCACCTTCAGGATTCTCCAGGAGAGGAGTGTTTCCTAGTTTACTAGAATCAGGGTTTTCCTTACACTTGCGGCTTTCCCACGATCTCACTCATTACAGTCGGCTGTGTACTGATGGCAACACCAGCACCGTCTGATGATTTTACCGCTTGGCAATTATCCGACAGGGAGTGAAATGCCAGCATCTCCTTCACTTCTGTGGCTCCCCCACATGAGCTGGGTGAAGCAGGAGAGCAGCTCTTCCTTCGTGCCTCATCCGCAGAGGAGGAGGAACCCTGCCGTGGACGCTGCACAATGAAGAGAATATCTGAAGTTCCCTCCCCAGTGAAACACACCATGTGCTATTTCTTCTGAATTTGGGGCTCCTTGCTGAACGGCTCGGTCACAGCACAAATACCTGAGTCTTCACTAAATCATGTTTTTAAGAGAGTGATAATGTGAATTTGCCTAAATGGTTACTTTAGTAAAATTAAAAATTAAGATTGTATCATTTAGCAACTTGTTTGTCACAAGTCACCAACCATTTCTAATGTTTATTTGTTGTGCTGTGACCTCCAAAGAGCTTCCTCAATTCCCAGAGCATGTGGAATAACAGTGGCATTTCATTTCATTAGACTACTCTGCTTAATCTGATACCAAAAATATAATGCTGTTTAAAACACCTTCAAAATATGTCTGTTTAAATCTCCTCATTCTGCCACGGATGCTTTTTTAAATATTAATCTTGGTAGTTAATTTTGAGTTACTCATGTTTCCATTCAACCAACATGCAGTGACATCTCCTGTGTAACCAGCACCGGGCTTGGCTGCAGGTGGGGGGTAGGGGTAAACAATGACCAGATCGCTCTGTTGCCCTTTTAAAGTCTGTGTTCTAGTGCGGGGAGTGCACAGCCAAACAAATAAATAGACTACAGGTTGTGATAAGCAAAGAGGGAAATAAATAAGGTGCTAATTCAGAAAACAATTGGAGAGGGGCCCTTTAAATATGGAAATTAGGGAAGAGCTCTGTGATGCAGGGATGCTTTGGCCAAGATGAGAAGTATGGGACAGAGGCAGTCCGATAGTCCATAGTCGTATTCCAGGTGTAGGGAAAGCACGCATGGAGGCTTTGTTGTGTGAGCGTATGCGATCTGTTATTCCAGGAAATGGCAGAGGGCCAATATCCCCAGTGCTGACTGACAGCGGGAGAGCATCGCGTAGGGCCTGCGAGGCCCTGCTGAAGGATCTGGTTTATATTCACAGTTCAGTAAAAAACTATGGAAGTATTTAAACATGGAAGTAAAATGAAATGATTAGTTTTTTTAAAGACCACTGTGCTTTCTCGGTTCAAAACGAATTATAGGAGAGCAACAGTGAGAGCAGCAAGACAATTAAGAGTCTACTGCAATTGAAACACAAGAGATGTTGGTGGACAGACAAGGATGGTGGTGGACAGATGGAGAGAGATGGATATATAGAGAATTATTAATTTTATAGATAGCAAAGGCAGGATTTGTTAACAGATTGAATATAAGTGATGAAAAAAAAAAAGTCAATAATGACCTCTAGGGTTTACCAAGACCAAGGGGGAGGAGCTTCTGTTTACTTTTTCATTTTTCCTTCTTTTTCTTGTTGTTGTTGTTTTATGGTTTTGAGGTTTTGGGTTTTCTTGTTGTTTTGATTTGTCTGTATGTTTGTTTGACCTCCTGAGTTAGTGGTGGCACCAATTATTGATGATTAAAAGGACTAAAAAGGTAAAACCTGGCTGATAGGGCAGGGATGAACTAACAGTTCCACTTCAGACTTGTTTATTCAGGTGCGTCTGAGACATGTGAGAGCAGATACCAAGTTGGTGTTTGAATACACAGTCTGGATCCCAGAGAAGAGGCTTGGGTTGAGATGTCACTGTTGAGGTTGAGTATTCAGATCCTATGTAAAAAAATGACAGGAGTGAATAAGACCATCAGGAGAATGAATAAAGGAAGGTAGAAGCTAACATTTCAATATAAATTTAGAGCGAAAAACATATAAACAGTGAGTACTGGGAGGGAGGAAAAGCAGGACAATCCAAGAAAGGAAGTCCACTAGATATTCATTAAAGGAAAAATTTGTGTTTTTCACCATGGCAATTTTGGAGGAGCTACCAAAATAAACAGCATTTCACTATGAGTAGGAAGGTGGATGAAAATTCGGAAGGCAAACAACATGTATCCATTAAAATTTTATGTTAATTTACATTGAAGGGAAACAGAGAATGAGATACTTTGAACCAAGAGAATGTGGACCAAGGGAAGGACTTTTGATGTGTTTGTAACCTTTTCAGTGTTTATTTTTTAAATCTGTTTTAAAGATAGGAGATTAATGAGATGTTATGTGAAGGTAACCATAATCTAGTAATGAGCAAAATTATTGATGTTTCTGGAGGAAATCCAGGGGTGAACTAGACCAGTGACGTTCTAAGACAGACTTAGGCATATGGTCTAGACTGACATACAAGTATTGATTTATCTTTGATAGGAGAAGGATCAACTTCCTCCCTCATAATGGGACGGAAGAATGTAAAGATTGCTTAATTCCAAGACAGTTTATAGATTTAATGCTACAAAGATGACAGAGTTACCAGTTAAAAACTTTGATTATTTAAGAATGCTCTATCCTGTCTTTTGAGGGTATAGCGAATTATATTATTTTGTATTTCATTTATATTTTATACTTACATTTTAGTGTTAGGTTGAAATTTCTTTACTCTTAGTATTATGCTGCTTAAACAATTGGAAAATGAGAAAGAAAGGATCGCATAGGTAATGCACAAGCCGGTGTTGATGAATACAATTTGTTATTTGGCACCTCCCACCTTCTGGAAAAAATGAACGTGTCTTACTGCTACCCAAGCCCAAGGACAACCATCTTCTAAGATGAGTATTGCTTAAGAGGCCAGTTGGGGAAAACTTTATCTTTCAAAATAAGCAACTCTCCTTAAAATAAGAGCAATTATTAGTTACAGTATAAAATCCAATCCTTCCAATTATATATACTGATAACTATGGCTCTTGTTTATTGGGATAAATAACATGTGGCACAAAAGCTATGTGTTACATGTATGTAATAAACATATGCAGGTGTGTGTCATATGTCTGGATATCTATATATACCATGCACATATACATAGTGTTATTAGTATACCTAAGGCTAAACAATGTGATTTCATAGAAATAAATGTATTAGGGATACTAAATAACTAGCCTCAACTGCACAGTAAGTCCAGGACAGTATGACATATGTTTCCTAGGAGTTTATAGTTTTAAGGGAGAGATAGTGAAGTAAAAATTGCTTATAAGACTGTAATCATTCTTCATGAAAGGATGTTCAAAGAGCACCTGGGTGACTGGGTTGGACGAGTGCTAGACTCTTGGTTTCAGCTCAAGTCATGAGCTTATGGGTTATCGGATCCAGCCCCAAACTGCACTCTGTGCTCAGTGGGGAGTCTGCTTGAGGATTCTCTCCCTCTTCCCCTACCCCCGCTTGTGCATGTGCTCTCTCTTTCTCTCTAAAATAAATCTTTTTTAAAAGGATGTTTAAAGTACAAAAGTCACAAAATACTAAACCTTTCCACATAGCTTCCTAGAATAAATGACCAGGGACAGATTTTGAAGGATGCATACATGTTGTGCAGATGTAAAGGAGTCCTAACACATTTTAATAAGAATGACATATCCAAAGTTGTAAGGGACAGGGGTCATGGGACAGCTGAGAATTAATGGTCATTAAAAAGTGCAGATGAATGGAATATAGTTGGTTTTTCTCCAAATCAAATTTAGTTCTTTACCATGGCATCTAACGTGTGCAAATTCATTAAATCATGGCAGATCTTAGATACTAAATATCTATTAAGTAGCAAATAGGTTAACTACTAGAAACTGAAAATTTGGTAGATAAAGGCACATGAAAAAATAAATGCATCTTAGTTTCACAAATCCAATGCTGTAGTATTTACACCTATCAAACTATTCTAAATTAGAAACTTTTGCCGAGCTAGTATACCAGCTCTAAATTCTGTATCTATCTAATGTTTGCTTGAACCATGTACAATCTAAAGATTTGGACTTAGTTAGCCTCAGTTACTTGTTAGAAAATATTACTGCATTGTTGATAATGATTGTGATATGATGATTGTTCCTTTTCCCAGATTTGGCAATGTGGAGGTTCTCTGGAGATTGTGACTTGCTCCCACGTTGGTCACGTTTTTCGGAAGGCAACTCCATACACTTTCCCTGGTGGCACTGGTCATGTCATCAACAAAAACAACAGGAGACTAGCAGAAGTTTGGATGGATGAATTTAAAGATTTCTTCTATATCATATCCCCAGGTAAATAAATCTGACGTCTTTTTCCTCTGCAAGGGAAAATAAAATTTTAAACATGCTGAAGGTTTGTTTCTACAAATATTGCTACTTTTCGACTAGTTTAAATAAAATGTTGTTTATCACCATAGTAATGCCCAAAATTGTGTTTGAGAAAGTTGCACTATTAAGCCATTTTTCATCTAAAGTGAGAAAGACTACATTTCTCTCAAATGCCTAAATAGTCTTTTTTCTTTGTTTCTTTCATGGCACAAGTTTTATGCTAGAAAAGGGGAGTAAGCAGTACACAGAGAGATCCACATGTATTAGCTCAATTTAAGGAAAAAAAATTTTAAGGAGAAGTAATCTTATATTTCCTTGTTTCACAAATAAACCTGGCTGAGTTGGTAAGAAATTTTGTTAATGTTTAAACAGAGATGCTTTCTACTGACTAAATGATTTCCTGAAGATATAGGGTGGTAAATTATGCAGATATTAAAATTTATGTTTTTAAAAAATATTAAATCACTGTCAATTACTCATTGATATGTGGAAAAGCATAACATAGGATAATAAAATATCCTACTTTAGTCACAGAGAGTAGATATGAAAATAAAAGTAAGGGTCAACTATCTCTGAATGGTGGCACTAGGAGTAATTTCATTATTTTCCTTATACTTTTCTAAATTTTTAAAAATAAAAATTATTTATTTTAAAAAATTCATTTAAAAAGAATTTAAAAGGAAAATACATTTTAATAAAGAATTTTAATTTTTTTAAAAGAACTAAAAAAGAAAAAAAAGGAGTGAGACAATTCCATACCCGGGTGCTATGATTATGATCTCATTTTTATAATTTTCTAGAATTTTTCCAACATACTACTTATAAAAATTACCTCTGATAACATTACATTGTTTTTTAAGGAAATGAGGCATTATGAGAAGACACAAACAAAGAGAAGACACAGGGGCTATCAAGATCTCAAAGTTTAGACAGAGACCAAAACATAAATTCATATGATGGGATCCAACCATATTGATAAGTAATTTTTAAAGTTCTATTTCAATAGTTTATGTTTAGCCATGTGTTCATCAATGCCATTATTATATAGCCCAGAAGAACGAGAACAAAATATCATGCTCACCTCCTCTTTTTGTATGTTAAAATGTATTACATGGTTTGGAAAAACCAGTTTGGTTTCTAACTGGCATGCTCTAGTTTTTGAAAGTATAGATGAGGCTGTAAAAACTCTTCTTTTGTAGATAAAGAGGCAATAAGCAGTATAAGCCTTCTTATTAAGATCCAGTATTACTATGCAAAAGAAAAATGAGGGCAATGCATGTGTAAATGTGTGATTAAGAAGGATTTTTGTCACTCTCTTCAAGCTTCTTCTATGTCAAGAAGCTATTGTCAGGAACTATGTCACGCATAGAAGTATTTCTCTTTATAGTAGAAAGCCAGTCCAGATACTCAGAGTTGAGTTCCGCAAGAACCTGTAAAATTCATAGCAAGGCGTTGACATTTATATAACCTTTTCATTTTCTTTTGATGATACTTTCTGAATTCAAATCATTACTTGTAGAAATATATAAACTCAAATATGAAGAAAGGAGTAACGGAAGAAAGAAATGTGTTATGTGTGATTATATAAATTCATATTCAGGAATATAAGTAATTGAGAATTATTTCAACCAAGTGTATTATATCCACTCACAATGAATATTATTTGTAAAAAGTGCTGTGTTAGTCTTTTGTATAATTTTTCCATTGAATGAAAAAGGCAGATAAATGGTAGAACCATTTCTCGAACAGTAATGAAGTGACAAGTGTTAGAGTTTAAAGGGTAAAAAGGAAAGCTTGCTAACTGTTTAACTATTGACTTTATGTTGCTCAACAGGGACTGTGTATATTCTGGAAAGTGTAATTTTTACATTACAATAAATATCATTTGGAAGCGTATTGCTCTTAAGAGATGGGCTCATTTAAATCTGGAAAGGTATTTTGGAAACCAGGAAGAGGACATTTGGGGAATATGTTTGAAAACATCTAGGAATTTCCTAATGGGCATTTATGTTTCTATATGTCTCCGAGACTGTCAGCATTGCTGAACATGGGACCTGCCTGCTGGTAGTATGGGCAAACAGGAAAAACCAAAAACACAAAACAATAAATTGCTTCTGTGGAAAAGGAAGGGAAATAAGTGGAAACTAGAGTTGGATGCCAAAAACAATTCTAGCCCTAGGCAGCTTTCAGAGCATCCAAAAATAGATAAAATAGGTTGTATTGGAAAATCAGGAATCTGTGACTCGTATGATATTGAGCATTTTTTGAGTGAATAACGATTTTAGTCATTAGTGATGGTTTCTGATACTCTTAAAATCATGGATTCTTTGCTATCATCTAGAATTGTTGGGATTCTATTTTTCATCTTCTTGAGTAACAGGAAAGTTTGTAAAGAGAATGGTTGGTGCGTGGGGATAATAGGGGAATACATGCATGCACATCTGCACTTAGACTTACATCTTTTGCTCTAATATACATAGACACACACAAACACACCCATGTATTTATGAAAAACTCTAAAGAGCTTATATCGAGTTCTGTGTAATTCTCTAGAACTTCCTTAATCTGGCTAAGGAAATTGTTATAATTCTTTCTAGGGAATAATATTTTTTTCATGTATCTCTTAATATCTATCTGTATCTATTGATTGAATGGTCTATCAATCTGTTTTCTATTAATTTGCCCAAGTGGTTGGGCATCTTTTGTGAGGGGACTCTCACTTTTTACACCAGAGCTTCTATCACGGAATCTTATTCTCCTCTAATGCAATTGCTCAGAATGTGATCTTTAAGTACTGAGCCTTTATAAAATGAATTCTGACAACTTTGCTTCCTTTCAATATACCCCATAAGATACTCCATACCTACATTATTATTTGGTTTCTGCTGGAGCTCTGTGCTGAAAAAACCCGGTATTCTTTCTCTCTCAAAAGTGTATGCTCTGCAGTTTTGATGTCATGGCCAATCCATTATTACCATGCACCATAGTGTTTTATGCTTATTACTTGTCTCTGTATCCAACGACTTGTAGTTACTGTGTTTAGCAACTTTCCTGTCACTTTGCAGTCCTTGAAACACTATGTGTTAAATAATTAGAAGAATCAGTGAATGACTAAATGAATGCACGTATTTTAAAAGGAAGCCACTTATGTTTCCTCTTTTCTACTGAATTCTCTATGGATGTCTGTTCTATACCAGGGAAACTCACAAGAATTGCAGCAAATTGGGAGCCTTTGCCCCATTTCTCTGATCTAACCCCTGATTAAGGACACAGTGATATGAGAGAGATGAAAGGTGCCCTTCATATATCTGCGATGTCATGCCACTGTGTTTGCCATCCCAAAAGAAGATCCCCTTGGCTTACCTGTGTTCTCAGGGTGTGATGATTACATCATAATTATGGGGGCACACAGTAATACAATCTTCCCTTCCAGGACTAATATAAAATCAAACAGACACAATTTAGGTAGATAATAACATTCTGTAATAGAGCAACCTAATACAGGAGCCCAAAAACTTGAAAGAAGATTACTTTTACACATGCTGATTTTTATTTTTCTCATGACCCCCATTAGCTTAAAGTTACAATGGGATGTATAAGTAACTATGTATGTGAATTACCCTTCTCTGATTTTTTTTTTCAAAATATTTGCTCTATGTCCTAATGGTCTTTGCCTGTGCTCATTAGCCATTGGCAATATCGATAGAACTGGCAGTGTCTAATTATGTCTCCCAAACAGATGAATGAAGAGCAGAAATACTTTGAAATAGTGTTGAAGAACACGTTTCCAACATTTTAGTTTGCTTTTTGGCTGCCTTTTTTAGGATGCAAATACTATAGCATCATTGATTTTTAAAGCCCTGCAGGCTTTTAAAGTCTGAGGCAGTTTTTACTAGTAATTGGGCTGCTGTTTCAGCTTGAGGCAATCCGATTGTCCGAGCGAATTCTTTGAAATGAAGTGATGTAAGCAGAAACCACTTTTCACAGAGCAACCCACTGTAAATGGCAGCATGTTTTCCTAGTGGTCACAGGTAAAAAGCTTAAGAACTTTAAAATCGAGTGTAGTCATAACACTAACCATATATTTGAAACTCTGGCTCTTCTATAAATATTGATTTTCTTTTGGGGGCAGTAGATGTCTAACTGTTTATCAGTTGACATGGTGAGTAGAAGCAGCTGTCCTTATATAACCTCCAGTTGTTCTTCCTTTTCTTAATGAACAGCTTGTGCTCTTGTTTTGAAAAGAAAAAGCAAATAGAAAACAGAATTTAAAGATCCCCAAAGCAGACTTTAAAGATATTTGTAATGTAACTGGGAAAACAGCTTATTTTCCTTTGGCAATACCACAGCGTTTTGATCTGTATTCCAGATAAACAGAAACCACACATTTAGAAACACATCCTTGAACTTATTTTGAAGGTTAACTCGATTTGCTAACCTTTTAAAAATACTTTAGAAAAATCAGTTCATCAAAGGCAGCCTTTGTTAGCAGCATCTTTGGATCATTTTTAAAGTTTAAGAACTATATTCATTTCTATCTCCTACAATTTTTATCTATGAAATACAAATGTTTTTCAACATGCTGATTTTTTAAAGATACAATATTTAATAACCAACACTTTGAATGTAGGGCCTACTTTCTTTTGTAAGTCATAAAAATGTGGTTCCAGGCTGATTCCATAAGCACAGGTTTTAACGTTTCCCACAAAATGTGCAACATGCTGTTTGTTTTTTTTTTTTTAATAATCCAGGGATATCAGTTTTTGGTTGGGTAAACATGAATTAATCTGAAATGAGTATAGCAATTCTGAACATAAAGTACATTGAACCTATGAATTTTGTATTTTTATTATTTAATAAACACTTTTTCAGCAGAATCAACCATGGTATCACTGAGTAAGTATGAAATAATGAGAAAATTTTAAATCACTTTAATATGCTATATTGTAATAACATGTAATTCACTTATCTGCTTGATACCATGAAATGCTAAATGTGGAAGTAAGGAAGGACAGCTATACTCAATGTTGTTGGTAAGTGGACAGGCAACCATTTTTCCTTGCTATGGTTCATTAAACACATTAAGTTCCATGATCTTTACTATGTGCCAGGTAGGGGGGATACAAACACAGAAAAGATGCTGCCTTTGTCTTGAAAAAATAAACTGTCTACGTCACATTTAATTAGTTTAAATGAAAAACGAAATTAAGCGCTTAGTACATGGGGGACACACCGTCAAGATTCAAAAGGATTACTGATGTGAACTACCTACATTTTACTTGATTTCTCTTTCTCACTCACAGGCATCAAAATCAAATTAATCTCTAAGTCCTTTCTAGTGTACCTGCTAAGTTTTCTCAAATCCTTTCAGTTACCCTCATTCTTCCAGTCATCTGCATCCAGAGAAACTCCTGATTATCCCGATGGGCCTCCAGCCTCAAAGCTTGCCCACTTTTTCACTTACTTTTACCATATTGCTGGAGGACACTCCTAAAACTAAATTTCATTTGATCCCTCACTTACCTAACAGCCTTTTAATGATTTACCAGAAAATCAAAAACCCGAAATGTGGCCAACACAGCCCTGTGTGACCTGACACTCACCCAGCCTTGTGGCCTTTCTTCCAAATGTTTTCAGTCCTAGTTTTCCACGTGCCACTGGGTGAGACTACAATTCAGGATGCTCCCTCCAGCTTTTAGGTTTTTGCATATGTTTAAAATAGTATTTGATGAGTTAATAGTATTTGATGAGTTAATGGATGAGTTTACCTCTGCATAAAGTGCTATCATCATCCACGTGCATTCATCATTCACGGATCAGATTTATGTTCCTTTCCCTGAGAACTCCAATGGTTTTCGCGTGTTGGAGCATTTATGCATTTTTAGAGTATTTATTCCCTCCATTAAGCTATGTGAATAGAGAAACTATATCTGGGGAGGTTTTTTGTGTATTTGGTTGGTTGGTTTTTAGAGTTCATTGAGCTCAACTTTTTCTTACTGTATTTGTCAGAGGCAAATAAAATACATGTTTCAATCACCACTGTTGTCCCCCCTTCCCTAAAATAAATCTCTCTTAAGCATTTGATGTCCATACTTCAATTCCTTTTCCTATGCATTTGCATACATATACAGACATATATACATATATTAAGTAAATAAAATCATATAATATGTACTGTTTTAATTTCCTTTAACTATGTAGTATGTCCTGTAATATTTTACATATAATTCACATAGGATTATATCATTCCACTTTGCAGCTAAATAGTATTATATTGCATTGATATATTAAAACTTATTTAATCATACCAATAATGACAAGCATTTGTCAGGTTTTAGTTGTCTGTTATTATAAAAAGTTACAAAAGTATTCTTGAAACAATATCTTTGTGAACCTGAAGGATATTTCTGAAGAACATAGCAATTTAAGAGAGAGAGAGTTGGTGGAAAAACTGCCTGGATTAACTCAGATCCTCATTCCAAGTTACCCATCTGTATTTACTTAACCTATCTATACTTAGTTTTCTTACCCTAAAATGGGAGTTATAAAAATAGGGTCTTCCCCATAAAGTTTTTGAGACTTAAATGAAAAATGATATATAAAGCACTTAATACAATGCTTAGCAAATATTAAACACTCAATTAGTGTTAGATATTTGTTATTATTAGTTAGATATACTCATAGAAGTTGGCTTATTAGGTCTAAGAATATGTGCATTTATATTTTGGTAAATGTTTTCAAAACTTCCATTCAAAAAGACTATAACCATTATCCCACCAGAACTCTTGAGTCCTTACAATGTACTATCGCCACTATAGATTTTCAAGATTTTTATTTTTGCATATGTATGTGCATGTGCACATATATGTGCATATTTATTTATATTTGCATATAGATTTACATATATATCTAGTTTCTTTTTTCATATTGCTACTAGGAATGAACATCTTTTTTCATTACTTGGATTTCTTCTTTTTATTCATATCCTCTGTTCATTTTACTTTGGGATATCTTTTGCCCTTTTATATATTCATAGATCTTTATGTATTCTGATAACTAATCTTCTGTATGTTATATACACTGCACATGTTTTCTTCCAGACTATTACACATATTTTAACAATTGATATACAAAAAGATATCTTAAAAAAGAATAATTGTTGAAGGGAAATCTGACTGGTTTAGCCTTTATGGCTTTAGGGATTATTTTTCGTTAAAACATGCCCCCACAACCCTATCCCAAGCTTGACAAATTTAGAATGTGCCAGAAGTGTTTGTTAAGTGAATTAAGTTTAGTAAAATGCATGGGATTTTTTTTTTAAGAATGTAGTGATCTTTCTGGGAAATAATATAAGCAGAATGCCATCAGATGACTCTCTTTATGGGAAGTATTATCATCTTTATCCATGGAACATAAATAAAAATATTAGCTTCAACAGTTACATCAGCTTTAGCTAATCAGCTTTAACAGTTATAATTTTAAATAAATCTATTAAATGATTATATCAGTTCCCATTACAGCAATTCTTTCCAAGTATGTTGAATTATACTCATGGTTCAGAAAGTTAATAAACAGATGGTATAAATTATGTTTATTGAATGTTATGAAAATACTGAATTTGAACAGTAAAGGTGTATCATCGTATCCTGAGTCTTTAATTAACAACTCAGAAGCTCAGATAATTAGCCCCTCAAATAATTTTATTGTTACCAAATCTGGCTAGTTTCTAGAGTGAATAAATATTACTTAAATTCTAATACAGATTTATTCACAGAATTATCAGTACTTTCTAGGATTTAGATACCAAAATTATTCATACATTTAGTTTCTGCTTCTTCAAATGAAACAGATATAGCTCTAGTTTAATCACTGTGTGTGTACATGCATGTGTGTGTGTGTGTGTGTGTGTGTGTGTGCAACCTCTGCAATGTTCTGAAATTTCCAATAAGTAAATCCTACCCCATGAGTTGGATGGTCATGATTAATTTTCATTTCTTTAAGATGTGTTCAACTAGGCAAAATAGGAAATTACAATGTTTTTCAGATTTGTGTAAATGATCAAGAACACTTGGGTAAGAGTCATGGATTTTTACTGTCAAGAGTTAGCTAAGAGTTTTATATTTAATGTAAGAGCATTAAATATGGATCAAGCATGATCCAGGTGCATACAGAGGCTTCATTGTACCTAGTTTCATCCTGTCGTCTTCAGAGTGCCCCAATTTCATTACTTAATTTTAGCATAACTAAAATTGAACAGCTTAACACTTATATAATCAATTGCACTAAATTTCAATTCTAACTCTTAATTGAATGGCTCATTGACACTCAGTGGTAGTCAGTTACATAGTTATTGATGGTCAGATGGTTACAAATTATATATTTCTTATTTCAAATACTCTCAGGCTCAGTCTCCCACATTAGGTGTTCTGATAGATTATCTTTGCCTGGATTTCTATGTTATCAGCATCTTGTCGCTATTTTAAATAAAATTTGAGTTCAATTCTGTAGTTACTTATTTACATATACTCTCTGAAAAGTGAGCAGAGTCAAAGATAGCATTTAGAGAATAAGGAAACAATCTTTTCTAGATAATAGATAATGATAGTAGGTGGATTAAACTTCTCAACGTGCTAAATTGAAGCTCCTTAAAATAATCTTTGGCAAAAATAAAACAGTAAAAAAAAAAAACTAGCCACATGCTTGCCTACCAGATATCAAACACTAATGACAGATTACCTCAGCATCCTAATACTTTACAGTCTTTTGGGGAGTAGCTCCTCTGTAGCATGTTAACACAAATTGTCTAAAAAATAAAACCTCAGGATGTCTGGGTGGCTCAGTAGTTGAGCGTCGGCCTTTGGCTCAAGGCATAATCCCGGGTCTGGGAATCAAGTCCCTCATTGGGCTCCCTGTGAGGAGCCTGCTTCTCCCTCTGCTTGTGTCTCTGCCTCTCTCTCTGGGTCTCTCATGAATAAATAACATCTCTTTAAAAAATAAAATAAAAAATAAAAACTCTATGGTTAGTAGTTATCTTTATCCAGTGGGGTAGAAAGCTAAAGAGCTTTGCAGTGAGTCCTCGGTAGAAAAGAATGTGGGGCAATAGTTATAGGCCAGGATGTAAAGGTGAATTAGGAAGACAGGGCTAGGGCTTTGCAAAGGAAAGTGGAAACAATTTCTGAAAAGTTAAGATGCCTATTTGACAAATCGGCTTGTTGCCTGCTTTTACCAGAAGCAGCACTGATATGAAGTAGTCACTGTTACTGTGGGATTGTCACTGCCTTAAGGGCAGGTGACTCGATAGCTGCCTGTAAGCCACCTGATGCAAAAGCTCTACTTTAGACCATGTGCAAACCTACACTTGGATTCATTAGCACATAGTCAATGAAGTAAGTACTAACTCATGTTTTAATTGCAGGAGACATGAGTCAAAATTAAGAGATTGTTATCGTTTACAAATAGATTTAAAGTGACAAAATAATGAAAATGAAGAACTCAGATTAGCATTCATCTTTGGTTAGTTAGGCCTAGCAAGTAAATTTTACTTATTTATTTATTCAGCAAGAAATTTTAAAATAATACATATTAGCAATTTGACTTAAGAATATTCTAAATATATGGAAATATTGATAAACATCAAACATTTAAACCTTTATAATTTATACAGCTGAAAATAAGATAAATGAAGTTATAGTGATGGTGTTCTTATGACTGAAAGTTATTGTCAGGATTGCTATTACTATATGAGCTCCATAATGACATTATTTTAATTTTTAGACTATTCTATATTATAAATTTTGTGCATTTTTGGTGCGTCATCTCAATTAACAAAATTTGAAAACAGATTAATTAGGGATTTTGTACAACTGAATAATTTAGGAAATTCTATTATATCAGCATTAACTATATTTCCAATAAAAAATTAACATTGGAATTAGAGAACATAGATCTCAAATGTCTGAATAAGTTATTTGATTGATCAAAATGAACACCAAATTGGATGTAGCTATATGTAACTAGCTTTCAATCTATATAAACAGCAGTGGAAGGAAGGGGGGCTTTGATTGGGATATAAGGTAAGAGAAGGTGCAATGTTTTTACTAAAAAGGGATATTATGTGGAAGAGCTTAGACATTTGTACAGATTTGGAAGAGAAGAAATTATAAGCAGATAATTTTAAGTTCTTGATCAAGAAGCTTTCCAGAAATACACCAAATTAATTTGCAATGCAATGAGCCTCTTATCTTTGGAAATATTCAAACAGAAGCTAGATGTCTGTCTTTTAGAGATGATTTAATGAGAATCGAATAAGAAGTTGGATTTGATTTCTTACCAGATCTTTCTTACTCTAAAATTCTACTATCAGAGAAACTTATAAATTAATGGATAAAAACACATTATATTTATTAGCACCTGGTTAAATAAAAAAAAAAACAGATTTCAATTCAAAATGAAAAACTTCTAATAAATTTTTCAACCATGACACAGGAAGCCTTGAAGAAAGGTAACTATATATACTCATTTGATTGTTTGGGACAGTCATGGTGCATGTTTGATATCTGGGCATAATTGTTAATTGTGTCCCCTTTCACTCACAACAGTGTCCCGATTTGAGCAATCAATTATTTAGTCATTCTGCTTATAAGGCATTGGGTAAGCTGTATGTGAAGGGACTATCTCTGGGAGGGGATAAGTGGACTGACAGAGATGGCAATCATTATGGCATTGAGTGGGACATAGACTTTTATGCAGACAAATGCTCATCTTAACAAAATCTGGAGAAAATCCGTAAGTGTTTTAGACTTTTGGACTATCAGTTTCAAGTAAGTGCTCTAGCTCAGTGACTTCTCTGACACCCAAAATAAATGTCCTTCCTTGAAATTCTATCTACAAAAAGATAGTTTTTGAAAAGCTATCTCTTTGAAGAAACAATGATGTCACCAAATTCTGATTCATCTTGATAATGTGTTTGCCAACATCTTATTAATTCGTGTGATTATATTAAGATTACTTTTTCATATGTAGTAAGTTTAAACTTTGCAAAATAGAGCATAAACTTATTCAATTTCTTGGTTACACCAGATATAAAAGAAAAATTGTGCTGAAATACATATATGAAATATATGTAGTGATATAGGAAGATATATTTTTCCACATAATAAAATGTATGCATGCATATATATATGCATATGCCTATGTATGCTTATTACATATGCTTATTTTCCACCTGAGAAAGAATACACACACACACACACACACACACACACACATTTATATGCGTATGTATATTTTTTCCAGATTAACAATTGTTTGGGACATACTAATTTCAATCTGATTTTTTGACTGTTTAATATATTATATTTTCTCTAGCAATAATAAAACTTCCTTACTTTTAATATATTGGAAGGTAAAGCCATATAAATTCTCATTTTGATTGAAATATCCTTAGAGGTTACATTATAGGTTACAATCTGATAGCAGATTTCCCTACACATTTGGAAAACTAAGTAGACATGCCATAATAATATTTGCCAGCACCCTTCTTTCCAAAACTAAAAAAAGTTCTCCTATGAAATTATTTTGTAATCTAGACAATTATGAAATCCTTCTCCAGAGAATATGTGTAGCAAGCATCCACGCAATTTCTGACTCCTGCCATTAAAATCCTGTGGCATCTATTGTAATTTATATTCAGTCAACCCCAAAATTGTAAAATGACCTTTCCTTCTTACTGTTGTTTATTTCTGCCTGATGGTTGCACTGCTAGTGGACATCTTGATGCTTGTATGTTCAACAATAAAACAGATGATTTGGATGAAATATTATCAAAATCAAGTATTTCCCATAATCATGAGTCCTGTTTTTGAGGGAGTCTGTATAATATAAGAATTAACTATTATTTCTGTGAATACTGTGAATCAGTATTTGAAAAGTAGACATTTTCAGGAGAAATTATATATCAAGGTTAGATTTTTCCCTGTCAAATCTGTAAAGTATACAATTAGAACATAATTTATTATCTCAAATTAACAGTTAACCAATCTAGTGTCTCCACCTTTGACAATGAAAATATAATTTCCTCATTCTCAAATAAAATAAGAAAAGTTGGAAACCAGTGCTGATAGGCTGAAGAACAATAGAAGGAGATTTTGCCTAGGCTGTGCTCTACGTTATTGCATTGCACTTTCCTGTGTTTAGAGTCACTGTATTTTGTTAACAAAGAAATAAACGAGAAAGCAAAGGGTTTCTTGCCAGGCTTCTTAGCGTAGACTCAATAGAGATGTTGCCCAGAAATGGTCATTTGTGTCAGACACCACAGTGTACTCACGGCAGCTTTCTTCCCCATGGTTGCAGTAAAGAGTAATAGAGGAGGGTGGTAGCCATGTGAGGAAAATTACTTATATGTGATCTAGTAGGAACCATGGCATGAAAGCTGTGTTTTATTTGTAAATATACTAGCATCTTCACTCTCCACAAATTTGATTTTAGTTTTTTTTTCTTATATTGAAGTTGAACATGATTCATAAAAGTACACAGTTTGTAAGTATATAGCTCAATGGGTTTTCAAACCCCAGACACACCTGTGTAACCAGCAGCCAGATCAAGCACTAGAACATTCCAAAGCATCCTACTTCCCCTGTCCCTAGAAGCGCCTCATGCCACTTCTGGCTACTACACTTCCATGAATCCTGACTTCTAAGATCATAGATTTGCCTGTTCTTAAACTTTATAGAAATGGAATTATACAGGGTGTGCTCATCTGTGTCTGGCTTCTTTTGCTTGACATAATGTTGTGTAGATCAGCCATTCTCATTGTTATGTAGAATTCCATTATGTGACTACAACACGTTATATTGATTCATCTTTTTGTTGATGGGCATTTGGGTGGTTTCCAAGTTTGGAGCTATTGTGAACACTCTTGCTATGGGATCTTGTGTACTTGTCCTCGGATGAGCTTATGAATGCATTTATGTTCATATGGTCCTGGGAGTACAACTGTTGTATCATAAAACTGGTAGTTTTTCTTTTTTCTAACTATGGGTTTTATTTTTTTTTAACTTGAGTGTAGTTGACACATAATGCTACATTGGTTTCAGGTGTACAACTTAGTGATTTGACAAGTTATACATTATGCTGTGTTCACCACAAGTATAGCTGCCATATGTCCCATTACTTTGTTATTACAATATCGTTGACTGTATTCTTATGCTCTGCTTTTTATCCCCATGACTTTCTCATTCCATAACTGAAGACTTGTATCTCCCTCTCCTATTCACCCATTTTGCTGAACCACACTCCCCTCCCCTCTGGCATTCATCAGTTTTTTCTCTTTATTTATTATTCTGATTCTGCTCTGTATCTTTTTAAAGATTCCATTTGTGAGTAAAATCATGTGGTATTCCATTTTTTTCTGACTTATTTACTTAGCATGATTCTTTCTAGGTCCATCCTTGTGTACGTCAAATGGCACAACCTCATCCTTTCTTATATCTGTGTAATATTCCATTAAGTATATATACCACATTTCTTTCCCCATTCATCTATTGATGGGCACTTAGGTTGCTTCCATATCTTTGCTATTGTAAATAATACTGCAATAAACATAGGGGTGCATACATCTTTTCAAGTTAGTGTATTCTTTCATCCTGAGTAAATAGTCAGTAGTAAAATTACTGGATCATATTGTATTTCTATTTTTAATTTTTTGAAGAACTTCTATACTGGTTTCCATAGTGGCTCTACCAATTCATATTCCTACCAACAGTACATGAGGGTTTTTTCTCCACATCTTCGCAAACACTTGTTGTTTCTTATCTTCTTGATTTTAGGCATTCTAATAGGCATGGGGTGTGATTTTGGTTTGTATTTCCCTAATGATAAGTGCTGTTCAGCATTTTTTTTCATGTGTCCATTGGCTGTCTGTAGGTAATCTTTGAGAAAAATGTGTATTCAGCCCCTCTGCTCATTTTTAATTATATTTTTTGTGTATGTGTGTTGAGTTGTATGAGTTCTTTATATATTTTGAGTATTAACCCCTATTGGATATGTCATTTACAAATATCTTCTCCTATTCAGTCCATTGTCTTTTTGTTTTGTTGATGGTTTCCTTTCCTGTGCAGAAGATTTTTATTTTAATGTAGTCCCAATAGTTTATTTTTGCTTTATTTTCCATTGCCTTAGATGGGTCTATGAAAATGTTGCTATGGCTGAAGTCAGAGAGATTATTACCTTCTAGGATTTTTATGATTTCAGGTCTCACATACAGGTTTTTAGTCCACTTTGAGTTTGTTTTTGTGTATTGTGTTAGAAAGTAATCCAAGTTCATTCTTATCAATGTAGTTGTCTAGTTTTCCCAGCTATTGAAAAGTCTGTATTTTCCCCATTGTTTATTCTTGTTTCCTTTGTCATAATTAAATGACCTTATAAATGTAGCCGTATTGCTGGGCTGTCTCTTCTTTTTCAGTGATCTATGTGTCTATTTTTGTACCAGAACCAATACTGTTTTGATTACTACAGCTTTGTGGTATATCTTGAAATCTGGAATACCTCCAACTTTGTTCTTTCTCAGTATTGCTTTAGCTATCTGCAGTCTTCTGTGGTTGCATAGAAATTTGAGTATTATTTGTTCTAGTTTTACAAAAAAAGAAAAGTGCTGTTGATATTTTGATACGGATTATATTGAATCTATAGCTTGCTTTGGGTAATATTGACATTTTGACAATGTTAATTGGGATGCCTGGGTGGCTCAGCCATTTAGCACCTTCCTTTGGCCCAAGGCGTGATCCTGGAGTCCTGGAATTGAGTCCCACATCGAGGTCCTTGCATGGAGTCTGCTTCTCTCTCTGAAAAATCTTTCCATTTGGTTGTGTCATCTTCAATTTTTTTCATCAGTGCTTTATAGTTTTGAGAGTATAGGTCTTTCACCTCTTTGGTTAAGTTTATGCCTAGGTATTTTATTCTTTTTGGGCAATTGTTAAGTAGTGTTGTTTTTACTTTTTCTGTGACTTGTTAGTGTATAGAAAATGTTACAGATTTCTGGATATTAATTTTGTATTAATTAATTAACCTGGTATTAACCTTGCCACTTTCCTGAATTAATTTATTAATTCTAGTAGTTTTATGGTGGAATCTTTAGTATTTTCTATGAATAGTATCCCATCATCTGCAAATAGTGACAATTTAACTCTTCTTTACCAGCATGGATGCCTCTCAATTCTTTTTCTTGTCTGATTGCTGTGGCTAAGACTTCTAGAATTATGTTGAAAAATGGCAAGAGTGGGCATCCTTGTCTTGTTCCTGACCTTAGAAGGAAAGCTTTTTTTACCATTGAGTATGATGTTAGCTGTGTGTTTTTCATATATGACCTTTATTATCTTGAGGTATGTTCCCTCTAACTCCACTTTGTTGAGAGTTTTTATCATGAATGGTGTTGAAACTTGTCAGAACAATTAAGTAGAAATATAACTGGATATTGTGCCATCCTTAGTTTGAAGGATTCTGATTCACAGTAGGAAGCTGTTTCAGGATGCAAACCATCTTTTAATCCTTCAGTCCTTTATAATTTTATCCCTGATTCCTGGTACTCAAAGTTGGTAGTAGTCAGGCTTTATTATTTATTTGTCTTCATTCCCATTTTCTATTACAGCATGACAAATTATCCCCAAACTTAGTGGCTTAACACAGAACCTTTTTTATGTCTCATGATTCTTTGGGTCAGGAGTTTAGGCAGGGCTCAACGCAGTACTTCCTCTGCTTCATCCGGTGTTGACTGAAGTCGCTCAGCGATATTCAGCTGGCACTTGGCTGGTCTGAAGAGCCCAAGATGGCTTCTCTTCCATGCCTGGCACCTTGCCCTGATGGCCAAAAGGCTGGGCTATGCTAGGATGGTCAACTGAAGTGCTTATTTGTGGCTTCTCCAGCAGAGTGGTCCTAAGGTACTCAGATTAACTATCAAGGAGGCTCTAGGGAAAGCTTTAGAGCAAATGCTTCCAGAGGGCAAGGCAGAAGCTGCAAGGATTCTTATGAGTGAGACCTGGAAATCCCAACAGGCCTCCTTTAGCCACATTCTACTAGTTAAGCAAATATTCAGAGGAAACAAAACCAAGGAGAGATTTTATACTCTCTCTCTCAAAAGAAGGAATAGCAAAGTATTTGTGATCACTTTTAATGTGTCACAATCAGACCCCCTAAAGAAGATTCAGTTAATCCTACTTTTGGTTCATGGCTAAGGCTTATCTATCTATCTATCTATCATCTATCTATCCACCTATTTATTCTCTTAATCCCCTGTTCTAGGCAACCATTTTAATTTGTTTAATTTGTATATTTATTTGAATGTTTTGCTTGAAAAATGTACCTTGTTTGGGGTCAACTTATTTTTAATTAGCATAAATGCCGCTGAGTTATATATCCCCATTTTTCTCCATTTATCTTTTTTCTCTCTCTCTTTTTAAGATTTTATTTACTGATTCATGAGAGACAGAGAGGCAGAGACACAACAGAGGGAGGAGCAGGCTCCATGCAGGGAGCCTGATGTAGGACTCGATCCCCAGACTCCAGTATCATGTCCTGGGCCAAAGGCTGACACTCAACCGCTGAGCCACCCAGGCGTCCCTTCTCACTTTTTTTTTTTTTAAGATTTATTTATTTTAGAGAGAGAGCACAAGCATGAGAGGCAGAGGGAGAAAGAGAGAGAATCTCAAGCAGACTCTGCCCTGAGAAGGGAGGCCAAGGTCGGGCTCCATCTCATTACCCTAAGTAGTGCACTACCTGAGCCAAAACCAAGAGTTGGATGACTTCACCACTTAGATGCCCCTTTTTCTTCTCATAAGATAAACGTTATGATTTTAACACTAATTCCTGATTTCTAAGTATACATCTATATGCTGCAAAGCCCTCAATGGTGGGAATCCTCTGCATTTCAACTATTTGTCCTTTCTTAGATGGTTATCCAAAGTAGCTCCAACTCACTGCCACCATTAACTTATTAGTTTCCTCAGCAAATAATATCAAATATTCACTGTGTGCCAAACACTGTTCTAGGCACTAGCAACATACATTTTCTTATGGACCCATATAAGAATGAGGAGGAGGATTTATGTCCAGGAGCAAAGTTTCTGGGTCACAGAATTCCCTCAAGTAGTAGTTTTGCAGAATCTAACAAATATCTTCTCCCAGATGCCTATTTAACTTTGTACGTGGCTTTTTAATTAAGATATTTAAATTTTTAAATGTCTCCTTATTTTGAATATATAATACATTAACATACTTCAAAAATAAAAACAATATAATGAGGTCAATATGGAGAAATCTTTTTTTTATTTTACATATTTTTAATTTAAGTATAATTAACGTACAGTTTAAGGGTATTTTCAAGTGTACAACATAGTGATTCAAGAATTCTGTATATTACTCAGTACTCATCATAAGTGTAGTCATCATCTGTCACCAAAAAACATTTTCACAATCTTATTGACTATATTCCCTATGCTATAGTTTTCATCTCTGTGGCTTATCTATTTTGTAACTAGAAGTATATGCCTTCTAATCACCATTTGTCAATGTGGAGAAATCTTGAGCCAAATTAATTTCCTCCAACCCAATTTGTCTCCCTTACTTTGTCTTAATTTTTCCTGCATCCTTCCAGTGAGAAATCCTTAATTTTGATATAATCAGATTCATTGATTTTTTTTTTTTTTTTTTTTTTTTGGTCTGCCTTTTGGTGCTCTTGAAGATCATTTAGTAAACATTTTCTAGGTCTTTTTTAGTTGTTCTTTCTTTAATATTTTGTTACTTTAATATTTTTATTATTGTTATTAGATATTTTATTGTCTTTATTTTATTCTCAACCATTTCTTTTTTGTTTTGTTTTGATTTCCAAGATAGCTAACATACAGTGTTATATTAGTTGCAGGTATACAATATATTGATTCAGCAATTCTGAATTCACTTTACTCAGTGCCCATTATAAGTGTACTTATTATTATTTTTTTATGATTGTACTCCCCATCACCTCTTTCACTTATCTTCCCACCCACCTCCCCTCTGGTAACCAGCACTTTGTTCTCTACAGCTAAGAGTTGGTTATTTGGCTTGTCTGTTTTTTTCTTTGTTTTGCTTCTTAAATTCCACATATGAGTGAAATCACCTGGTATTTGTCTTTCTCTGACTTATTTCACTTAGCATTGTACTGATTCCATCCATGTTGTTGCAAGTGACAAAATTGTATTCTTTTTATGGCTGAGTATTATTCCATTCCATATACCTGTGTATACATATGTGTGTATTTACATGTGTATACATATGTGTGTATGTGCATACATGTGTGTGTGTGTGTTTACATACTAATATATGTATACACACATATGTACCCCATCTTATCTGCTCTTCTATTGATGGACACTTAGGCTTCTTCCAAAAAGTAGCTATTGTAAATAATGTTGCAGTAAACATAAGGGTGCATATATCTTTTTGAATTAGTGTTTCCATATTCTTTGGGCAAATAACCTAGTGGTGTGATTCCTGGTCATACAATAATTCTGTTTTCAATCTCTATTCATATAGTTTTCCACAGTGACTGTACCAGTTTGCATTCCCACCAATAGTGCATGAGGGTTCCTTTCTCTCCACATCCTCAACAATACTTGTTGTTTCTTGTGTTTTTGACTTTAGCCATTCTGACAGGTATGAGGTGACATCTCATTGTGTTTTGATTTGCATTTTCCCTGATGATGAATGATGTTGAACATCTTTTCCTGTGTCTGTTAGCTATCAGTATGTCTTCTTTGAAGAAATGTCTGTTAATGTCTTCTGCTCATTTTTAATTGAATTATTTTGTATAAGTTCTTTATATATTTTGGATACTAACCCTTTATTGGATATGCCATTTGGAAATATCTTCTCCCATTCTGTCAGTTGTCAGTTTTGTTGGTTGTTTCCTTTGCTGTGCAGAAGCTTTTTATTTTGATATAGTCACAATAGTTTATTTTTGCTTTTGTTTCCCTTGCCTTAGGAGACATATCTATCTAGAAAAATACTGCTATAATTGATGTCAGAGAAATTACTATGTTCTCTTCTAGGATTTTTATGGTTTTAAGTCTCACATTTATGTCTTTTATCTATTTGAATTTATTTTGTTGTATGGTGTAAGAAAATGGTCCAGTTTCATTCTTGTACCTGTAGCTATCCAGTTTTTGCAAAGCCATTTGTTGAAGAGGCTGTATTTTTCCCATTCCATATTCTTGCCTTATTTGTCAAAGATTAATTGACCATATAAATGTGGGTTTATTCTGGGCTTTCTATTCTGTTACATTGATCTCTGTCTATTTTTGTACCAGTACTACACTGTTTTGATTGCTACAGCTTTGTAGCATATCTTTAAATTTGGAATTGTGATGCCTCCAGTTTTGTTCTTCTTTTAAAGATAACTTTGGTTATTTGGGACCTTTTATGGTTCCATACAAATTTTAGAATTATTTACTCTATTTCTCTGAAAAATTATGTTGATATTTTGATATACATTGTATTAAATCTATAGATTGCATTGGATAATATGGACATTTTAACAATATTTGTTCTTTCAATCCATTAGCATGGAATATCTATCAATTTGTTTGTGTCATTTTATATTTCTTTCACCAATGCTTTATTTTCAGAGTTCAGGTCTTTCATCTCCTTGGTTAAGTTTATTCCTAGATATTTTATTATTTTTGGTGCAATTGTAAATGGAATTGCTTTCTTAATTTCTCTTTCTACTGTCTCATTATTAGTGTATAGAAATGTAATGGATTTCTCTGTATTGATCTTGTATACTGCAACCTTACTGAATTTATTTATCAGTTTTTATAGTTTTTTTGTGGAGTCTTTTTGTTTTCTATATATAGTATCATTTTATCTGCTAATGGTCAACATTTTACTTCTTCCTTACCAATTTTGATGTCTTTTATTTCTTTTTATTGTCTAAGGGCTAGGACTTCTAGTACTATGTTGAATAATAGCAATGAGAGTGGACATCGTTGTCTTATTCCTCATCTTAAGGGAAAAGTTGTTTTCCACGTTTGAGGATGGTATTAGCTGTACTTTTTTTCATATATGGCATTTATTATGTTGAGGTATATTCTCTCTAACCCTAGTTTATTGACGATTTTTATCATGAATGAATGCTCTTTGTCAAATGCTTTTTCCATGTCTATTGAAATTATCATATGGTTTTTTCCATTCTCTTGTTGATGTGATGTAGCACATTGATTCATTTGTGAACACTGGACTACCTTTGCATCCCAGGAATAAATGCCACTTGATCATGGTAAATAGTTTTTTTAATGTTGGATTTGGTTTGCTAATAACTTGTTGAGGATTCTTGCATATATGTTAATCAGAGATATTGGCCTGCAGTTCTCTTTTTTGATAGTATTTTTATCTAGTTTTGGTATCAGGGTAATACAGGCCACATAGAACGAATTTGGAAGTCTTTCTTCCTCTTCTATTTTTTGGAATAGTTTGAGAAGAATAGGTATTAGCTCTTTTTTTTTTTTAATGTTATTTATTTAGGTAATCTCTACACACAATGTGGGGCTTGAAGTCACAACCCTGAGATCAAGACATGCATGCTCCTCCAACTGAGCCAGCCAGGCACCCCAGTATTAACTCTTCTTTATTTATTTTTTATTTATTTATTTTTTTTAACTCTTCTTTAAATATTTGGTAGAATTTGCCTGTGAAGCCATCTGGTCCTGGACTTTTGTTTGTTGAGAGTTTTGATTATTGATTCAATTTTATTTGCTGATAATTGATCTGCTCAAATTTTCTATTTCTTCCTGATTAAATTTTGGGAGGTTTTATATTTCTAGGAATTTATCCATTTCTTCTAGGTTGTTCAAATTGTTAGCATAAGTATGTCTTGTTCATACTAATTTTAAAACCATAGGCAAAGGTTACAAATTTGCTTTACTATTTTTAATAGATTAAATCAGATCCTGGTCCTCTAGATGTTGATGAGCAGTACAATGCCTGAAGATTTATGTTTTTACATTGTGCTTATTTAAATGACAAATTTCAAAATGCTTTTGTCATGGCTTGGCTAATGCTATCTCAGCATCTTTTGCAAAGCTCAGGTGTGGAGATAAAGTATATTCATTTTCATGAGAAGCCCATGGCCTTCCTAAAGGTATCAATCCTCTTTCAAGTTCTATATTTAATGGGTTAAACTAGCATGGCCATGAGAAAGAAAATAAGTTGCATAGAAAGTAAGGAAGACTAGTAGGCCAGTCCTGACCCTGAAACAGAAAACGTAAGAATGGATACAAATGGTTCTGGTGACAGAGCAAAAGTAAGGCCACGCATTGAAACAGAGTGATCCTGGGGCTGACTGTTCCCTGGACATAATGTGGTCACTTGGGACTATCAGCTGCGAATAGTGGGTGGGAATACTTCAACTCTGCTTTAGTGCTTTGGACATGACCTCCAGAAGTAGTAATTAATTTCCAACAAAGAGATTCAAACTTATTTGTGACACATTTTAACCTGTTAAAAGTGTTTGCCTCATTGTTAGTCCTGTCTCTTTATAAGAGACCCAACCACCATCCTCCCTTGTGTCCTGAAACTGTGGTTCCACTGTAACCAGACTCTCCACTGTCTCATCTCTATGAGGCCAAATCCTGACACATATTAGCTCCCTGTAAAAGTGGTTGGGTAAGGAAATAACAAGTGTTTCCTATTGGAAATCTTGGACAAATAGTAAAGGAATATCCTCATCCCTGAGCATAAGCCTGAGAAATGAGCCAGGCCAGCCTCACAGGAGAGCAAGCTACCTCAGGGCTCATGGCCATGCCAGAACAGAAAGCTTTGCTTTTGTTCTTAATATGATACACAATTATTTAAGGCTATCTTGAAATACCAGTCTATAGCACTTTATTATAATAACCTTAAATAAGATGCCACTGTATCAGAATCTGCCTTTTATTTTTATTTTTTATTTTTTTAGATTTTATTTATTCATTCATGAGAGACACAGAGAAGGGCCGAGACACAGGCAGAGGGAGAAGCAGGCTCCAGGCAGGGATCCCGATGCGGGCCTTGATTCCGGGTCTCCAGGGTCACACCCTGGGCTGAAGTCCGGGCTTAACCCCTGAGCCATCTGGGCTGCCCAATTATTAAACTTTATAATATGCTTATTACATGTAGAAAGAGTCAAGCCAATAATAATAATAATATAATAATAATTAATAATAATAATAAATACAAGACTGCTAAATTTGAATGTAGGATCGGTAACCAGAATTCCTCACTTACTTCTCCATTAAAGTAACTGATTGGGCTTCTCCAGATTCAGGCATTCCAATTCCCTAAACGTAAATGAGGCAGAGTCTTGAAGGCAAAAGATCGTTTGACTGTTGGCACTGGTTTTAGACTTTACGGTCTTGGAACTGGATTTCCCTTTAGCCTTATTTCTGTAACTTACTTTTAAAATAAGGTATTTCCGGGGCAGCCCGGGGGGCTCAGCGGTTTAGCACCGCCTGCAGCCCAGGGCCTGATCCTGGAGTCCCGAGATCGAGTCCCGCATCAGGCTCTCTGCGTGGAGCCTGCTTCTCCCTCTGCCTGGGTCTCTGCCTCTCTGTGTGTGTCTATGAATAAATAAATAAAATCTTTAAAAAATAAAATAAGGTATTTCCTTTTCATTATGTGTAATTAGTTTTACTTGGTCAATGTAGTGCACAACTAGCTTAGAGATATGGAGATCAGCTGTACCGGCAAACTCAGTCCTGTGGTTCTGGCAGTGTGGGCCCAACCAGCCAAATGAGCGTCACCTGGCAATTCAGAAACAAACTCTGAGGCCAGTGCCCAGGAATCTGTGTTTAAAAAGCCTCCAGGGATCCCTGGGTGGCACAGCGGTTTGGCACCTGCCTCCAGGGTGCGATCCTGGAGACCAGGGATCGATTCCCACATCTGGCTCCCAGTGCATGGAGCCTGCTTCTCCCTCTGCCTGTGTCTCTGCCTCTCTCTCTCTCTCTCTCTCTCTCTCTCTCTATCATAAATAAATAAAAATTAAAAAAAAATAAAATAAAAAGCCTCCAGCTGCTTCCAATGGGCACTGAAGCTGAGAAGCACTGCAGCAGCCCCTCTCTGCTCCACGGGCGCCAAACACCCCGTGCCTGTCAATAATGCAGTTCCAGTCTTCATTCTAGACCCACTTTTATGGAACTGAATGTTGGTGTATCCTCAAAATCCATATGTAGAAATCCTGGCCTCCCAAAATGATGATATTGGGAGGTGGAGCCTTGGGGAAGATACCTGGGTCGTGAGGACGGAGCTCTCATGGCTGAGATCAGTGCCTTGAATCGGGAACCTGGAGAGCTTTCAGGCTTTCTAAAGTCTGTCATGCGAAGATACCACAAGAAATTAGCAGTCTGAGACCTGAAAGAGGGTTCTTACTCGAGCCAGACCCTGCTGGCACCCTGATCTCAGACTCCAAGCCTCCACAACGGTGAGAAGTAAATGTCTGTTGCTTCTAAGCCCCCCCCTCCCCCGTCCCTGGGGCTCTGCTATGACAGCCCTAATCTAAGATCCCACTCTAACAGAATCTACATTCTGACAAGCTCTCTGGTGATACTGGGGCGTGTTAAGGCTTGAGAAACGCTAAAATCTAGTAGAAATTGTTCAGGCTCATTTTTATGTTCTCTGGTTAACCTTCATGTTGCTCTCTGGACCCGGAAATATCTATTGCACAGGTTCTTCCAACACTGAGCCCCTTCATTCTAAAATCAAATCATTAAGCTTTATGATTACTCCATACAGAAGAAACTCCAGCCCCCTCTCCTCCAAAATGTGACTTCCTGTCGAATTTAAATGTCAGATAAACAACAAATAACAGTTTAATGTTAGGGGCGTCCTGTGTAATATTGGATACTTGGTACATATTTACACGGATACATTTGACATCCTATATTTTAGCATTTGGCAATTCTACACATAGCTCAAAAATCCCCCCAGAAACTAGTAATTTCTTGCAGCAATATGGATATTTGCTGAAACAGCTGTATCTTTTTAAATGGCAATTTTTCAGTTCCTTTTGGACAAGACAGAAGCTGAGATCCTGGTCTCTACCCTCTATTAAGCCAGCATCTACATGACTTTGTTTACCTACAAAAGATGTCATTGATCATAGCCTTATAAAGTCAGAATTGGCCTTAAAATGCAAAACCCTTGCTATCCTACAGTTGTCAGGACAGACATCAAATTAACTATGAAAATAGAATAAAAAATCATCCTTTTGGAAAACATTCTCCAACATGCAAAATTTGGTGTCAACAATTCTCTGCAGAGGGTAAACCTTTCGGGTGCCAAGGGCACATATTGCAGTGAGGTCATTCTGGCTTACCCACCAGGAGTCCTGTTGCTTTAAATTTGACACTCTGCTGGGTCACTGCTAAAGGTTCCTTTAGTCTTGGGTATGGTTGGTCATGCCTGCTTGGCACAGTTTTTTTAGGTTAATATGATCTCTGCTATAATCTGTGTTGGGAGATTTACAGTGAAATGTTAGTTCAGTGCTGGGGAGTAACTAGGACACTTTCCTAAAGAAATCTCTTATCGGTTGTCCTTGGGCCCTGCTCTATGAGGAGATGAGGTGTACTTTTATTTGGATGAGAGTATGGGAAGAGCACTCTTTAATTTCAACAATATACACTCTGTTCACCAAGTTTCCAGAACTTACATAAAAGACCTTAATCAGCAAAATCATCATTGCAATTTAAACTCTTACTACAAGGAGTACTGTTGACATATATAATTTGTGGGTTCTACTGAAAGTCTTAATAGAAGATATTTAAGGGATATGCTGTGAACAATGCACTCCTCTGTATATTTAAAATCTATTTTTTAGATCCAATTAGAATGTCAGAGACCTGTAAATTTGATCATACCACTTTGGCAGAATTGCCTTTTCTGAATTCTCTTGTTATGTTTTGCCTTCAAATTTTATCAATCATATATAGACCATGCATTTTGTTATGTTTTTAAAATTTTATGAATTTGAGAGAGGGAGCACAAGTGAGGGAGAGGAGCAGAGGAGAGGGACAAGCAGACTGCACTGAGCAGGGTGCCCAATGTGGGAATCGATCCCAGGACCCTGGGGTCATGACCTGAGCAGAAAGCAGGCAACCTACTGAGCTACCCAGGTACCTCAGTCCATGCGTTTTGATACTCACTTTTCTTAAATTTTGCTGACCCTCTTTTCCTCTTTAGTTTGACATTTACATTATATCAATTTACATTTTATTAGGGATATAGTATAGAGGACTTGTTTTTATTGTGAAAACCAGCCTTAGCATGCTAAAGAGCAGTTTGAAGAAAAAAACAAACTAAACATCCTTGTACCCAACATGCTATTTAAAAAACTAGGGCAGCCTGAGTGGCTCAATGGTTTAGCACCGCCTTCAGCCCAGGGCCTGATCCTGGAGACCCGGGATCGAGTCCCACATCGGGCTCCCTGCATGGAGCCTGCTTCTCCCTCTGCCTGCGTCTGTGCCTCAATCTGTGTCTCTCATGAATAAATAAATAAAATCTTTTAAAAAAATAATAAAAATAAAAACTAGGTACTGATTGCACCTTAAAAGCACCTTGTGCCTTTTCTTTTTTCTTTTTTTTTAGATTTCATTTATTTATTTATATATTTGAGAGAGAGAGAGAGAGAGAGAATGAAAGGGGAAGGGAGAGGGAGAAGCAGACTTGGTGCTGATCACAGAGCCCAGTGTGGGGCTCAGTCCCATGACCCTGAGATCATGACCTGAGCCGAAACCAAGAGTTGGATGCTTAACCGATTGAGACACCCAGGTGTCCATTTGTGCCTTTTCTTAACTGCATTGTCTTGAGGGTCTTGCTGTTGGAGTTGAATGCTATCCTCAATTTTGTGATAGTCTTTTCCTTCAACCCGTGCCAGTTTTTACCACATACATGTTTATTTGCTTGTTTTTGATCTTTTTCATAACTGGAAGTATTTTGTAAGTATTCTTCTGGAACATACATTTTAGCTCAATATGATGTTTCTAATATTTATCCCTATAGTTCATTTTCATAGCTGTCTAGTGTTTTTTGGTATAACTGTATCATTAAGTGTTTATTCCTGCTACCAAATATGGATATTTGGATTGTCTTCAATTGTCTCTTATTGCAAATAGTGCTGCTATGAACATTCTTTTACAAAACTCCTGTTGTACAGGTAGCCGAGATTCTCTGGGGCTTGCTACTGAAAGTGTGTGGTCCGTGGACCTGCAATAGCAGCATCACCTAGAGCTTATTACAAATACCTCACCTTAGAGCCACTGGATCAGAATCTACATCTTATTATATTGTTCTGTGGCTATTAAGGTTTTAAAAGCACTAATCTATGGTATGGTCTTAGGGGTGAAACTACTGAGCAAGTTCAATTTTTTTTAATCAGATAAATCTTTGTGTTTTTCCAAAGTTGTCTCACCAGTGGATTACTGCCCACAAAGTTCCCATTGATCCAACACCGTCACCAACACTGGTATTTTCAGGCTTTAAAATAGTGTAACATGGAAATGTTTTTATATTTTGCTGATTATCAGTACTGTGTAAAAATGCAATTGATATTTATGTATCAATTTTCCATGTAGTCATTTTGTTAATGAGGTTGAGCATCAATTATTTGTTGGCCATCAATATTTCTTCTTAAAAGCTTGCTTATAATCTTGTTAATTTTTAAATTTTTGATCTTTTATTGATTTTAAGGTATTCTTTGTTTATTCCGTCTACATTCTTTGTTATTTATAGATATTGAAAATATTTTCACCCAGTTTATGGCTTGTGATTTTAGTCACCTTAAGTTTGATTAATTGAAGGGTTTTTAAAAATATAGTCAAATTTGGGACACCTGGAGGGCTCAGCAGTTTAGCAACTGCAATTGGCCCAGGCCATGATCTTGGAGACCGGGATCAAGTCCCCCATCGGGCTCCCTGCAGGGAGCCTGCTTCTCCCTCTGACTGTGTCTCTGCTTCTCTCTGTGTCTCTCATGAATAAATAAAATCTTTAAAATAAAATTCATCAATCTTTTTTTAATAGGTAGCAGGTGTTTTCTTGCTATTGGACTAGGTCAATGTGGTTTCTCTGGACATCTAGTCTCCCATGTTTTTGGAAATAGAAGCCATAGTGAAGTTCTCATATCTAAACTTACCACCCCCCTTTATATCTTAGCTAATTATTTCCTGTCAGGAATATACGAACAACAACAACAACAATAATAAAAAAAAGCTAAATGAGAAACAAAGATCACTTAATAGAGCCAGGCAGATCTAGTGTACCCATTCTGATAGCAAGATTCCAGAGAAGATACAATCTTATCTAGGAACCCAGTCAGAGGAAATTAAAACACACACAGACTTGAGAGCAGAAAGAATGACCAGCACATGTTCACTAACCACAAGCAAGCAGGAAATGCTAAGGAGATAAGAGCCTCTGTTCCTGCTTGTTGGGCCTAAGAAATCCACCATTAGCATAACATGCTCTGTGAGTATTTGAGGCTGATCCCAATCAAATTTGCACAGCTGGAGGTGGAAAAATTTGCACAGCTGGAGGTGGAAAAAAACCACAAAGGTAATGGAATTAATATAAAATTCTCATGTTCCCTCACCTGTTGGCCAAAGTGAAAATGGTAAAATTAAGACAGATATTAATAATCTCCTTCCCCCAATATATACATGTTTTTTTTTCTATTAAACCATTATGCTATGGTCAAGTAAGAGTGAAGGTAGTCTGATTCCCAGCTTCCTCTGCTTCTGTGTATCCAGGAACCAGTAGTTTGGGCATTCAACTCTTCCAGAAATCTCTGAAATGTATCTCAGTAGGAATATTAATCTTTTCACTCAGACCATTCCACACCATGGATCAAAAATTCACACCTTACTCTAAACCCCATTTGACATCAAGTTCAGCTGTGTTACACATTATAGCTCACATGACATTTTATGGGTTCATAAAATAAAATGACCTAAAGTATGACTTTAAATAACAAGTATGACCTAAATTCAAACAAAGTAATCTTATCCCTCCCCTTACCATAACTCTCATTGTTTTTAAATCCTCCTCCCTTTCTAATAATGTAAGTTCAAAATAATTGCAATACACAATATTTTTTTCTTCCACAATCCCTTGTCTTGGCTGGAAGAGTGGCAAGGACAAAAAATATGACAAAAGTAGGATTGAAGTCATTAACATGCCTGGGCACCTTGTTATTTTGTCATTATGAGGACTTAAAGAAAAACTTAGAGCTCATCATAAATATTCACTTTATAACACTATTTCGTTATTAAAATGAAATGCAAAATAAAACTTTAATCAAGGCATTGGCTACACATGAGACAAAATAATGTAAGGTTTTGAAAATGGAGAGAAAATATGTGGCAAGATTTTGATAAGGTTATCTCTGAAATAATCTATGGTAGGAAAAAATCTATTAAACAACTACAATTATTTAATTTAGAAATGTCCCTGTAGCTCTATTTTTCAAAAATATCATTTTCATTACAAATAACAACTCCTCTAGAAATTTAATGGAAATAAATTTCTAGAAAGTCAGTTTAAAGAAAGTGAAGATATGATTGAATTGAATGTAATCTTTATGTGTTATTTTTTATACTCTGAATGTTACCTGTCTTTATCAACAACTTGGAGGTCTTACCATGTGAACATCTGTCCCCAAGTAGTGAGAACTAATTTGAAACACCTTTAATTTTGTCTTTAAAACTACAACATCTAGCTCTTGGAATAAATTGATAGCTGCTTTTTGCTACAGAAGCAGAGAAAGGTAAACGTGTTATTTGTGAAAGAGACAGGAGCTCTGGAGGCAAATGCCTAAGGCAATCTTCATTAAGGAAGAAATTCATTTGACTGGTTTGAACAATTTAAACAGCAGCTATGTGCTGTCTCTATGTGATCTATTTTGGGTTTCAATGCAGTAGTAGTGGCTTAAATAATTTATTTTATCTTATGGAAAATATTTAAAATTCTTATTTCTTGGGTTTAGCATTCAAAATACCATGTTTCTCATACTTGGCTAACAGTTTTGTATCTTTATATATGCTCTTATTTCAGCCCAGAATACCCTTATGCTTTATTCATCTGAAAAATGCCTTCAAAATCTTGTTCAACTTTTACCTTTGTGCTGAATCATCTCCTATGATACTTTATCTAGGTACCTAAAATTGCATTTATAACTATGTGCTTTTCTTTATATCTTTTACTTAGTTAGGAGATCCTCAAGGGTGAGGACTTTGATTTGTTCATATATCTTTGCCCAGTACCTGGCACAAATGCTCTCCTGTATGTGCACAGGAGAATAGACAAGAGGTTGAATGAATGAATGAACAGATGAATAAAAATAATGTTTATTGATTCAAGCACATTTAACACATGAATTTACAATTTGTCTAATTACCCAATATTTTCCAGCAAATAAATTGCTTCAGACATTATGACCTATGAGAAAAGCCAGTGTTTGGTTATATTAAAAAGAATTAGGTTCATTGTTAAGTGACTATAAATATGAATTTTATATGTGTGTGTGTGTGTGTGTGAATGTAGTGTTAGAGACAAAATAGATAGCTTTCTATCTTGCCACGTCTAGAAATGAGGAACATAGACACAGACTTTGTAGCTAGATAACCCAAGCCCTGATTTTACAAGACTTCTCTAGTTTTGGTAAATCCTTGACTTTTATGGAGGCGCAGCAGCTTATCTGTAAAATGGGAAGGATGACTTCCTCCTAAGTACCCCACAGGAAACCTGAGGATCTAATCAAATGAAGCTCTGCCTCATGGTTTACAAATGAGATATCTTTTTTTAAAGTCGTATTCTTTACTGGACCCAATTTTCTAGATGCAGAGAATTCAAACAAACCAGCTGAAGGGCTTCTTTGTGATAACACATTTGCCTTTTCTAGGTGCTCAGCCAGCATCAGAGAGGCCCCGGGGCCGGCTTGGGCTGCCTTACTGGTGCTCACACTCACACTCATCCAGAGTTGCGTCCTGTACTTCCCTCCCCCAGGGCAGCTTAGTGGTGAGGTGTCTGTTGAAACAGGGGAAATTTATGAAATGATATTTCAACCTACAGGCAAATGCAGAAAATTCATTAGTCTTGTTTTTGTTTTTATCTGACAACAGAAGGAAATGAAAAAAATAAGGAATCTATTTAATCACACATCTTTCCAGAGCACATAGTTGTGTTCTGTCCTTTTAGAAGCCTTCCTACTTCTCACAGTTCCCTTTCCTAATTTTTCCCAACCAAATCAATCACTCCATTGCCAACGCTTCTGTAGAATTGCTCAAACCTTGGATTTAAATGCCACAGTGCTTTGCAATGATCTGTTTGTGAATCTGCCCGGACCCCAGGCCCAGCCTCCAACAAGGGAGAGTTTTAGGAAGCTTATCTTTTCCTTTTCATATTACCAAGACTTGCCGGGCTCCTCGCCTAAGACTTAGTAGGGCCTCAAGAAATTCTGACTCTTGAAAAATTATACTGTTTTAAACTTTCCTTTCAGACCCATTAGTATTAAGTATGCTCTGAGGGGCAAGGAAAGGAGAGGGCTTGAGTACATGGCAGAGAATAGAGACGTTTGGGAAAAGGAAAGCCACATGAGTTTAGTCTTCAGAAACTATGGTAATAATGGAAGGCTGTACAGCTGCTTCAACCTGGTGCTGAGCAAGTGAGGGTTTTTCGCCTGCAACAATGCTTTCTAGTCACATGGGTGCATTTATGGAAGGGATACAGGAAAGAGAGGGCTTCTCCAACAAAGGCCATTATGAAGAAGGGTTCTAGAAGTCTGTTATTAAGTTTAACATCCTTGCTGCTTGGGCATTGGAAGGAGTCAGCTATAAAACAGGAACCTTGCTTGTGAGAGAGAAATGGATTTGTATTTGTATTTGTACAGAAGGCAGAAAAATCTCAGCCTCTGAAAGGAGAGGGGAAAAAATTGGAACAACATAAAGAAGTGTGATGTCTTTGGAATGATGACATTATGTAAGGTACTCAAGATAGGGGTAAGGAGTTTAAGCAAGCCTGGGCTGGAAGAAAATCAGGTAGTTCTAATCATCTGACAATAAATTGAAGTTGTAATGAAATGTATATGAATAATTTTTGCTGTGAAATCTTGAATGAATCCCCCTCCTTTTAACAAATGTTGAACATAAAGTCATACTCCTGTTCTCATTCCTGTTACCCCGTAGAGGTAAGTAAAGGCAAGTAAATAAGCAGGTAGGATACAGTTGAAAAGTAGGGTGCAGGCTGGAAGAATGTACAGCTGGACACAGAGGAAGCCTTCAGAAAATAGTTTTAGGAGGTCAGAGCACTCTTCTGAGTGAAGTGATTTCTACGCAGAGACCTGAATGATGAGCTGAAGGTAGCCAGGGAAAAAAGGAGACTAGTGGGAAAATGGAGTTTTTCTGACAGAAAGATTAAAGTCTGTCACTGTAGAGAACTAAGAGAAAGCATGATGCTTTCCAGGAGCTGAAAGTGAGAAATTCGATATGGTTGGAAGAGTTACACAGCAGTGAAGAATTTATCTCACAGGGCACGGGTGCCATTGAAGAACCTAAGTGGAAAGTGAATTCATTTTATTTTGAGAGATCTGTCTGCTGTTAATTTGGTAGAAGAACTGGAGCGGGCATGAGGTTGGAGGCTGCAAGGTGTCAGTGGTGGAGAACAAGGCTCAATGCTGTCGATGGCCTAAACTGGTATAGTAGTGAGAATAGAGAGATGTACACAAAGTCCAGGAATAATTCGGAGGTGGATCATTTAAAAGCTTTAAGTTCGGGGGTACCCGGGGTGGCTCAGTGGGTGAAGTGTCTGCCTCCAGCTCAGGTCGTGATCTCAGGATCCTGGGATTGAGTCCTGCCTGGGGCTCCTGCTCCAACAGGAAGGGAGCCTGCTTCTCCCTGTACTTCTCCCTCTGCTTATGCTCTGTCGCTCTCTTAAATAAATAAATAAAATCTAAAAAAAAAAAAAAAGCTTTACATTCAGAGAGGAAAGGAGTCAACGATGACTGTGAGTTTTCTGATGCAAACAAGTGGGTGGATGGTAATTGCTTTTGTTTGAAATGGGGACCCCAAGGAAAAGTTCTGGTGCAGGGATTGTGGGGGCTAGATGTGAAAAACCACATTGTTCACTGTGTCATATTTATTTACAGCTTAAATTTTTCCAGGGCTGAAAATGCTTCTAGTTCCAATTCAGTTTAAAGGGTGTTTATTGATTTCTCGGACATCAGTGAATTATCTCGGTGGATGTTATAAGAATCCATAATGAACTTACAGTGTGTAGAAGGCTACGGTATCCTATGATTTTTCATAAGTGCAGGCAGAAAAAAAACTCTCAAGATAATAGGAGTAATGATTTCAAAAATTTGAGAATAGCTTGAGGAATCATATCTTGAACATTAGTGGAATGAAAAAACATCTTATTTCTCTGTTTTTGGCAAAGAAAATCTTATGGGGATCTTCTAGAATGTCATTTGTAAGGATATAGAATGGAATATTTAAACATTCTATGAAAGAGCAGAAAAAAGAAATGTCCCTGAGGAACCATCACAATGAAAGTTCAAAAACAACGGGAGTGGTGGCCGGTGGCCCGCGCTGGGCAGCGCCCGCCCGCCGCGAGCTCGAGCTCGGGCTGTGGGGCCTTGCCAGGTGCTGCAGTGCAGGTGAAGGCCTTTGGGGGGGGGGGGGCGGTTAGGGTTACCTGCCGAGATTCTTATCCAAGCAAAGACACTAGATGAGCTGCATTCCTTAAAACAAAAGGCTGGTTTCACAGGAAGCATCCGCTGCCATTTGCTGATTTGGTAGGACAACAACTCACTTTTTCCTTTATCAGGGAGAGATCTTCATCATTTCAATTTGTCTAGGAGAAGGGGTAAGCTGCCACTTGCCTTTACACGAGCGGGAGGTACTGATTTACCACCAGAAGGAGTCGGCTCAACACTGATATTTTGAAACTTTTTTTGGCGTTTCTTTCATAGTTAAGCAGAGATAGAAAGAATTCATTGCTATTTCAATTGAATTCACAATTAATATTATAATAGGAAATAACAGGGGAAAGTAGGACAATTTTCTGGAAAATATGACTGTGTAATTAGGGACTTGCAAATTTCTTTACTTCCTTCAATGAGTATGTCAACAAATGACCAATGCTAAACACTATTATTTTGAAACGGAAAAATATAATTGTATTTCTCTCAAAGAATAAAGCTTTCTAGATAAAGAATTTGTGCATTTAATGCACACTCGAGCTACTGGCTAAAAATAATCACTTTAATCACTAAACCATTTTATTTGATCATTTTAATAATTCATATTTTATCATAAAATGAATGGCCATGTGGGAAATTTGAAATAAAAAATATTTTTAAAAAGACAATGAGGGACCCCTGGGTGGCCCAGTGGTTGAACCTCTGCCTTCGGCCCAGGGCGTGATCCTGGGGTCCCCGGATCAAGTCCCACATCGGGCTCCCTGCGTGAGCCTGCTTCTCCCTCTGCCTGTGTCTCTGCCTCTCTCTCTGTGTGTCTCTCATGAATAAATAAATAAAATCTTAAAAAAAAAAAAAGGCAATGAGAAATAACTGCAGCTTTAATACCAATAATAATTGCCGTGAACATTTTATATATATTATTCTAATCTCTAGATAGAAAAAAAGAAAAACAACTTATATACCTTGAACATTTTCTCATTCAGAAATTATATTTATACTTCATTAATTATGACTGTATTAGATTAGATTATGTAGATTACTCAAAACTATTCAAACTCTAATTACTAGAATTGTAGGCCATTTTAAATATGCCATAAGCAACATAGAAATGAATGTCTTGGAACTAAATCTTTGCCCATCCTTAGTATAAATCATTAGAAGGTAAAATATTGAGATAAATGGTAAAATAAAAGAACTAAGTTTTTTCATAATCTGACAATTTCCTTTATGCCTTATATCACCTTTAAGTCTACATTTATGTCTTATAGCGTCTGTTCATTAATTATCTACTTGGTACTTTAATTCGTTAGAAAGCCTTAGGGATTCTGAGATGAATAACATAGATAATGGCTGTAAAAGAGCATATATGCACAGGATGAATGACAAATATATTATAATACCGAAGGGCTGAATAACAAGAATGGTGGATTGAAGGAATGGAATGCCAGCTGCGTTTGGAACTACCGAGCACATCTAGAAGTCTAATTGGTTAAATTAGCTCTCGTTGGGTTTGGGATTAAAAGAACTGATTGTGAGGGGTAACTGGAATGGATGGTGGTAGAAATATTTTAAATTAAATAAGAGGTGCAGTTTGTGAAGTCAAAAGCAATAAACTTTTTGCTTCTCTTTTAAAAGTGGCCCTCTCCTGGCCAACCCTTCAGGAAAACCAGAAAGCTTTGTCAACCCAGGCACAGAGCCCGTGCGCTTGGAGGATAACTGCTGCACTTAATGAAGGATATTCTTGGCTCTCGTTTTGTTGAGACCACAGGGGTCAATTTACATTTCCAATCATCAATTGGGTTTATTTCACATGTAGAACTTCTGCTATTAAGCACCAAAGGAATGCAACATTACCCTATAGGGGGAGCGTTTTGTTTAAGGTGAGGTTATATTTAAGGGTGCTTTTAAAATTCAAATTAGAATTTGGAGATCCTGGACAATTTATTTTGTCTAAGCAAACTTAATAAAACAACTAGTTTTGTCCATATAATTGTAATGTTAGAGAATGGTCAAATTTATTTTTTGATTAAAATTTCTTGGGAGTGATTACAGCTTGGCATTCAGTTGTTTAAAATGTTAATGTCCCACTATTTATTACTAAAGGAACTACAGTGAAATTATTTCAAGTTAACAAAGTCATTACCCCAGAATGGAACTTCCTGATGCCAGGACTTTTTGGTTCACCTAACCGGTAAATCCCTGGGGCAGGAGTCCTAATTGGCTCAGGATATTGAAGTTATTTTCTGGTTTGATGCTTTAAAAGCCATCTGGGTGGGACGCCTGGGGGGCTTAGTGGTTTAGCGCCTGCCATCAGCTCAGGGCCTGATCCCGGGATCAGGGATCCAGTCCCACATCGGGCTCCCTGCATGGAGCCTGCTTCTCCCTCTGCCTGTGTCTCTGCTTCTCTATCTCTCTGTGCCTCTCATGAATAAATAAATAAAATCTTTAAAAAATAAAATAGTGATGCATATTAACATTAGTTCAGTATGAAGAGGTATTACAATTCCACACCAGACAAATTTAATTTGGTTTTCCTAATTCCAAAGTAATATTTATTTGCCATTGAAACTGTAAAAAAAAAAAAGTATATGGAAGATAATTGCTCTATGGGTAGATTATAGGGAGGGAGTTAAGGAAGAGGGTATTTTAGCTGTATTTATAATGTTTTATTTTTTAAAAAAGAGATCTGAAGCTAATATGGTAAAATGTTCGCTTTTGTTACACCTAGATTTATAGGTACATAATTTAATTTCTCTATCTTTTAATACTTAAAATTTTTATATCAAAGTATTTAAAACACCCGTGAACCCATGAACTCACAACATAGGGTACTCATTCAGCATTTCAGTGTTTAGCCTTCCAGTCTTTGTTATATGAATAAGCAAATAAATATTTTGTTGCAAATGTAGAATTATATTTTTTATATTTTTCTTTGAAAATATATTATACATTTCCATAGAAGATACAGTATGTTATCAATTAATATACATTATTGACATCATTCTGTTTCATTAGGCATTTTAGCTAGTTTTTGTTTTTTTCTGTCACAAGTTACTTTTTGCAGTATTGATTTAAGTGGTACCAAAATGTCTTACCAGAGTAGAAAGTTAGCACCAAATTATACTCAGAATGACTAACCTAAAATCTTTGCTAACTTCATTGGTGAGGACTTGCCCATTGTTTTCATGAGATCATTTGTTTTTCCAAATGTGGAGTTCTGTTTCATTTGCCCACAATTTGAATGAAACCTTTTCTCACAGAGATTTGTTTTAATCAGGTATGATGAAAATGACTGTCAGAACTCACAGATCCCTAGAAACAGGCACAACATAGGGGGGCCACTTGGGGAAAGACAGGAGGCAGAGGGAATGAGGCAGTGTGTTAGTACAAGAGCCTCTGTTGTGATTTCCATGGGACAGAACAGGCACTTCAGGGTGAGCAGGACTAGGATTAACTATTTTAATGTTTTCATCAGGCTCTAGTATATAGGGACTGTCCCTTGTCATCTGGTACCTAGCTCTGGGTGGTTAGGGTAAGTGGATATTTGGCCCCTGGAAAGCCCTATAAAAGTGTGAGAGCACTGTAGAAGAGGTCACTGGGCTGTGGGCTCTGTATTGGTTGGTTTACACTTGACAGGAATGCTCCCTGGTAGGTTGCTTACTATTTCCAGAAATAAACGGACTCTAGGAGGGTCAGTCCATTCAAGGTCAACAAAGTCCCAGATGTTAAAGAATCAGAATAAAGAAAATAAAAGGCATGGCTAATACAAATTGCTATTACATACGATGTTTTTAATGAATGAGAAGTACATGATGCACCTGAGGACTAAGGTAATTGGTCAAAGATAAGATGGTTGTAAAAATTATTCATTTATTAGGCAAATATTTTCTGAGCACCTACCACACACCTAAGCACTCAGTCATGGGCAAAATCAGGCACAAACCCTGCTGTCATTTAACTTACTCTCTGAACCTAATTTTCAAATGCATCATACTAATGTTGCTTTGTCATAGCTTATATTAATACAAGATGTTTCAAAACCAAAGAGTAACTAATATGCAATAGGTATATCTATCATTATCTTCTGTATATTCTATATATAATAGCTTGTTTAGGCTTTCGGACTTGCTTTACTCTTTAACAGAAGTAATAGTGTTGTATAATTTGATCAAAATTTGGAGGAGGGCAGCCTGGGTGGCTCAGCGGTTTAGCGCGCCTTCCACCCAGGGCCTGATCCTGGAGACCTGGGATCTAGTCCCACCTCGGGCTCCCTACATGGAGCCTGCTTCTTCCTCTGCCTGTGTCTCTGCCTCTCTCTCTCTCTCTGTGTGTCTCTCATGAATAAATAAATAAAATATTAAAAAATATTTTGGAGGAACTTTGGGTAATTAGCAAGCCCTTTTTTTTTTGCAATGACTCTCTCTCTCTCTCTCTCTCTCTCTATATATATATATATATAGAGAGAGAGAGAGATAATATATATATATATATATATATGTATGTATATTTTATGATAGTCACAGGGAGAGAGAGAGAGGGAGAAGCAGGCTCCATGCACCGGGAGCCCGACGTGGGATTCGATCCTGGGTCTCCAGGATCGTGCCCTGGGCCAAAGGCAGGCGCCAAACCGCTGGCCACCCAGGGATCCCAATAAACGTATTTTAAACTAGCATTAAAATGTCCTGATATAGTCCAGTACTTACCATCCTCCTTAATAAGTATTGTGGCACAATGAGATGTTTGAAATATCTCATTATTTGGAGTGAAATTGCAGGATTTCTTCTCCAGCCTAGATACAAACATATTTGACTAGAGATAGTCAAATCTCTACAGGGTTAGAGATAGTTTTAGCTTTGAATTGTGTTCAGTTCACACACACAAATTAATACATACTTTAGTAACGATGGATTTTAAACAATTAGGTTTTACCTGTTGTGCCCAAGATCGCGAATCCGAGAAACCCCGAGGAGCCGACCCCGATGCAAACACACCAGGGTTGATTTACGAGCTGGAGCTTGGGTCCAAGTGTACCCCACACAACGGAGCAGGGACTTGGACCCCGAGGGGGGTTTCAACTGAGTTGTATGGGCTGGTCTCCGGGACCTGGGGGGGGGGGGGAGGAATCCCTCAAGTTCTGTTTACATTCTGATAGGGGCCTTCAAGGGCATTGAGCTCTGTTCTCATTCTAATAGGGGCTTCCTGCCCTTGGCTTGGGCTCAGTTTTTATTCTAATGTGGGGCTTTCTAGGACATTAAGCTGTAAACTTGTTTTTTTTTCCTGTAACTGAAGTAAGGTGAAGTTCAGCTCTTATTCACCGGGGCCTGGGATGGCTGGACGTGTGCTAAAGCTGAACTTAAAGTGGAATGGCCTTAATTTTCTCGCCCTCCACATTACCAATTATTGATTTTTTTTTGCCAGTTATTTATTTAAATTCTGATTTCCAAGGAATGATTTGAACATTGTTTAGTGGTAAAAACTTGTTGGGAATAGTTTTGGGGCCTAAGCCTTCTTTCTGTGTACACCAGAGTTTCTCAGATGGATGGCTTATTTCCCAGTGGTTGGAAGGGATTTTTTTTAAAGATTTTATTCATTTATTCATGAGAGACACAGAAAGAGAGAGAGGCAGAGACACAAGAAGAGGGAGAAGCAGGCTCCATGCAGGAAGCCAGACATGGGACTTGATCCCGGGACCCCAGGATCACACCCTGGGCTGAAGGCAGTGCTAAACCACTGAGCCACCTGGGCTGCCCAGAAGGGATTTTTATATTCAATCTATTAGAGGTTTATTGTTAGATAGAATATACTTTTTCAGTTGCAATATATGCCTTGTAAACATATGTTTTATGTTTATCACAAGAATATTTTGCAGGTACATTGGATGATTATTATACAAACTGATTTTAAAATGAGCTATCTCGCAGAATGATAGATGTGGAAAGCATTGGAATATTGTTTGTGGCTTTTAAGTAATAGAACCTGTTGAGACTTCGTAAGCCAGCCAGCATGTAGTATTATGTTATTCCCATTGTCAATCTCTTGGCAGATTCATTTCCATTGCCCTAACTTTCTAACTTGGTTAGGAGACCAAGTTTCCCTCATCCCCTATCTTCTAGTTGCAACTCCACTAATCATCCTTGAACCCCTTCATTCCTTCTCAACCTTCTTCATGGATATGACACATATATTCTTTAAACACAGCACAGGAAGATTATTTGGCTTTTAATGCTGCTTGACATTGTTTCATTAATGACTTCAACTTAATAAAATATTTTCCAATTCATTTCTTTTTCATTGTTTCTTATGTCACCTGATGTACTGTATTGATATTGATGGTAAAATTGAAATTTTTCAAGACTTCTCCTTCTTCTTCCATAGCTGAAGAAAAAAAATCAATATACCATCAAATTGAGTTGAGATTCAAAATGAGTCCTTCATTAAGCTCAGCTTATATAGTCCATGGAACAGAAATAAACATGTGAATATAATTGGATCTATTGCTTATCCTAAAATGATTAGTAGAAATATATATAGTAACCTCTTTATAATGATCTCATGTTGAATAGCATTTAATAGTTCAAAATATTTTTTCAAAAATGCTTATTATATTTTATCCTCAAAATAATCCATGCGAGGCAGTCATAGATTATCATTTTACTTCATTATATATGTATATATACTTTGTATACACATAAATATACACTTGCATATATATACACATATGTAAGATATAATTTTGTTTTTTAAATATTTATTAATTTTATTTATTTGACAGAGAGAGAGTGAAGGAGAGAGAGAGGGAGCCCACAAGCCAGGGGGAGAGGCAGAGGCAGAGGGTGAGGGAGAGGGAGAAGCAGGCTCTCCGCTGAGCAGGGAGCCTCATGTGGGGCTCCATCCCAGGATCCTGGGGTCACGACCTGAGCTGAAGGCAAATGCTTAACTGACTGAGCCATCCAGGTACTCTAATATATATCACTTTATCTTGTTTTAGTCATACAGACAAAAATTCATATGATAGACTTTTGAACTTACCCAAGTTCACACAAATATAAGGTGACCTATCCAAGACTAACTCTTAACATTTGTGTCTCTTGATCTGACGTTTGTTTCTACTTTTTAAATAGGAAATATAGGCATGCACAAAGAAAAAAATTTACCACAATTGCAGCACTAAAATGTTCAATTATTCAATAAATACATTTTGAAGTCCCACTATACCAGGTACTATTCTACTTTAGTAGGGAGAACCACAGTGAAAAAGAGGCAGATGGAAATCTGTGACCTCATAAAGACTACATTCTAATAGGGTGGTTTAAGTAGATAAGTTGTACAGTATTTGTCAAATAGTGATAATGTGATTGAGAAAAATGAAGTAACAAAGCATGGGAAAAAAAAACAAAGCGTGGGGAATGGAGATGTGGGATGTTGGATGAAATCAATCAGTAATCAGGAATGCCTCATTGAGAAAGTAACATTTGAGTGAAAATCTATGTGAGAAGCATTAAGTACAATATTACAGACACAGGTGTGACAGGTGTGACTGTCATGCCTGAAGAACAACAAGGAGACCCATGGGGCTGGACAAGAGCTGAGGAATATGAGGCCAGCAGGTTGGGGGAGAGGGAGTGGAGGAGATAAGGACTATGAGTGCATTATGTTGGACAAAGCAAGAACTCTAGCATTTTCTCTTGAGTGAAATTGAGCTATTTCAGATGGTCTTGAACACTAGGAGTGACAAGATCTAACTTAGATTGGAACAGATTACTCTGAATCTCATATTAAGAATAGACTGTAGAGGGATCCCTGGGTGGCGCAGCGGTTTAGCGCCTGCCTTTGGCCCAGGGCGCGATCCTGGAGACCCGGGATCGAATCCCATGTCGGGCTCCCGGTGCATGGAGCCTGCTTCTCCCTCTGCCTGTGTCTCTGCCTCTCTCTCTGTGTGACTATCATAAATAAATAAAAAATTAAAAAAAAAAGAATAGACTGTAGAGAACTGAAGTTTAGAAGCATGGATATGGGAACAGTTGGGGGCCTATTTCAATAACTCAAGTGATAGATGATAATAATATTAACATGAGATGAAATGAAATGATTGTATTTCAAATATATTTTGAAGATAGAGCCAAGAGTATTTGCAGGTAGACTGAATGTGTGCTGTAGGAGAAAGAAAAGAATCAGGATGAATCAGTTTTTTGCCTGAACAAATAGAAAGAGGAGTTACCATGAATTGGGATAGAAAGACTATGAGAGAAACAATTTTAGAAGGAAGATCATGAGTTTAATTTTGGGCGCATTAAGCTTGAGATCAACTTTAGACATCCAGGTGGAGACGTTGAAGAAGGTTTTTGAAATATGAATCTAGGGTTCAAGAAAAAAGTTCAGGCTGAAGATATAAATTTGAGAGTCATCAATTTGCAGGTGATTTTCAGGTCAGAACACTGGATGAGTTCAGCAAGAGAGTAGGTGTAGAGAAAATGAGATCAAATAAGGGTTGAGTGCTAATGCAGCTCAAACACACTAATAATAACCATTAATCCACCTCTCAAAAGGCGGTTGAATTATTAAGTTAGCACATAAGGAAGAAAACTGTATAGTAATCATAATCTTGAAAATTCCCTAAACCACCCATAAATTCAGTATACATGGCTTGGTTTATACCAGAAGTTGGCAAACTATGGCCATGGCACAAATCCAGCCTGTTGGCTTTGTTTTTGTTGTTTGGTTTCTTGTTGTTTTTATGGCCTGTAAGCTAAGAATGTTTTTTACGTTTCTAAAAGACTGGGGGGGAAATGAGAAGAATAATATTTTATGACATGAAAATTCTATAGAATTCATATTTCAGCATCCATAAATAAAGTTTTATTACAACATAGCCATGCTCATTTGTTGATGTATTATTTAGGGCTGCTTTAGCACTACAGTAGCAGAGCTGAATATTGCAACAGAGACCATATGTCCCACAAAACCTAAAATATTTACTGTCTGGCTCTTTACACAAAAATATGACAACTCCTGGTTTATGCAATTCTATACACGTATATGTATGTAAAGTACATTATACAATCAAAAATATATTTTTTTCATTTTAAAGAATTTTTTTATCATTTAAAGATATTTTAAAGATATTTAAAATGTTTTCTTGTGGAACACACATTTAGTTTGCCTGAGTTAAGCTCACTGAACCTATTACCGTCCCTTGAGCATCTGCTATGTACTTTGTAAATTATCACATTTCTTGTGAATTTGCTACCCCATTTTACAGATGAGAAAGTTGAGGATCAGAGAGATCAACTAAGATATCAGAATACGAACTCATTTTTAGCTCTGGGATTTCTTTTACTCTACCACAGTCTTTACATGTGGAACTAAATATATGGGGTATCAGCACCTGACATACTGTATGCAGCTCCAGCAGGTCCTCTCAAAGTCTTCTTTGGAGATTTGGAGATTTAGAGAAAGGTGAATTAAAATGATTTTTTAGAAATACAATAGTAAAGACTATTTATTACCTGCTTTAGAATTACATAACATTTACTCCTAAGAAATTCATTTTAAGAAAGTGGCTGTGGAGAACCCTGGGTGGCTCAGCGGTTTAGCGTCTGCCTTCAGCCCAGGGCGTGATCCTGGAGTCCGAATTCAAGTCCCACGTCGGGACCTTTTACAAGGCCAGTATTATCCTAATGCCAAAGCCAGACAAGAACACCAGAAAAAAGAAAATTATCGTCTGGCTTCCTGCGAGGAGCCTGCTTCTCCCTCTGCCTGTGTCTCTGCCTCTCTCTCTGTCTCTCTCATGAATAAGTAAATAGAATCTTAAAAAAGAAAGAAAGAAAGAAAGAAAGAAAGAAAGAAAGAAAGAAAGAAAGAAAGAAAGAAAGAAAGAAAGACTGTAATAGGCACTTTCCTGGGATCTGGAGATAAAATGCTAAATGTCACATTCCTTTACTCAAAAAAAATTTTCAAACCAGTGCTCAAATAAGTAGCAACTTTATAATGAAGGAGGTACAAATAAGTGTGGTTTCGTAGACCTGATACGTTAGAATACTATTTCTTTTTTTTATTATTAAAGATTTTATTTATTTACCTAGCTACCCAGGTGCCCCACAGTAGCATACTAGAGCTTTCATTAAAAAATACTCTGGTCTTTATGTGTAACCTTTGAAATTTACGTCAAAAAAAAAAAAAAATCAGTCAACACGGTACAGCCATGTCCTTCCCCAAAATGCCTTTGTTGCACCTGTCAGAGGGTATTCTGACTTGAATTAACCCACGTGGATGAGATCCTAGAGGCTATAGGTCATCTTGAATACACTATCCCAAATCATGGCTGCAGCGTTGTGTGCAATGAAACAAGTTCCCCATGATTACTGGTATATTTGGAAAAGAGTCCTAGAGATTTTGGCTGCATGAAATAATTAAGAAAATACATTTTTTAAAAATATGAGCTATTCAGACGTGGGAAGGTAGCTGCTCTTACTGTTTTCCTGGGCCTAACTGAACCCCTGAGAAGAACATTTTGCATTTTGAGAAGACCTATGATTCGGTCACTTGTCTATTTATAGACAGTGTTTTTGAGTGGCACCTCCGTGCCTTGGAAATAGGAAGATGGCTCCAAATATACACTCTTCTCTCTCTTCTTTGTAAGTCTTATGACCCATGACTTGATGGAATATCTAAAGGAAGGTTTTATGCACCCTGTCTCTATGATCTTTACAAGCCCTTTATCAGGCAGTAACATTAACCTCAGATCTAAAATTTTCTGCTTTTAAAGCACAAAAGACCTTGTTTGCAAACTGCATAATTACATGGTGTAAATTTACAAAACTTAAAGCAAATTAACTCCTACAACACAGCTCACAAATAGAAGTTCTTGTTTGTTCTCTGCCCTGACAAAGACTTTTAACATGCCATTATGTTGCTCTTACTGTCATCCTTTTATCTTCAGACTAACAAATAACATTCTGACAGTGTTAAAGGACATCTGAATTTTTCTGCAGAAAACAGCCCTTGAGCTGACATCAATGCTTTCACAAAGGAATAAAATAAAACTGGCAAAGATATTAGCTTGACATTATGGGGGAGACTTGTTAGGATGGATTTATATCCAAATCCATTATCCCATTAAATCTTTGCAAAAACCATGTGTTGTAGGTATTGCTGTCCTCATTCTTCTAATGAAAACTCCAGCTCAAGATGGTTGGATAGTTGAATACTATGCCTGTAACTACACAAATTTAGAAATGGCGGAAGCAGAACTAAATCCAGGATGTCTTATTCCATTTTTCATTCTCTTTCAAGGATACAGTCTTGCAAAACTACCACCCACACAGGAAATCCAAGTACTCTTATTTCTAGGACATTCTCTTTATGCCTATCAGCATTAATCATTAACTACACAGACAAAAATTAGTTAATGCAATCAACTGGAGAGAATTATAGAAAGGTATATTTTGACAACAGATGGATAAAGGAGGCAGGATAAATTTTGAGCTTGAGAAGTTATCTAGGATCAGGTGATGGGTACCAGGATCATGAGAAGATGTCTTAAAGGCTCCAAGCATACTGCGGTTAAAAATATGGGAAGATAGGGGAATCCCTGGGTGGCTCAGCAGTTTAGCATCTGCCTTCAGCCCAGGGCCTGATCTTAGAGCCCCAGGATTGAGTCTCACTTCGGGCTCCCTGCATGGGGCCTGCTTCTCCCTCTGCCTATGTCTCTGCCTCTCTCTCTCGCTCTCTCTCTTTCATGAATAAATAAATAAAATCTTAAAATATATATACAGAAAGACAGAGACTCAGAACAATATGGGATTGTTGCTAAAAACAAACTCTATATACTATACTTTTCTTCAAATTGAAAATGACTGAAGGTTTTCTATTTGGGGAATTAAGACAGGAACGGTAGGATTTCCTATGAGCAATTTTTGTATGTCTCCCGAGACAGGGCTCTTCAAAGAAACCTTAGATAAGTATACACTCGCTTCACTCCGAATGGTGCTCTTGATTGATGTGATTTCTTCTAGCCTTTGCTGTTGTTTCCTGACACCTTAGTAAGTTAATAGTACTTAAAAGTACAAAAAGTCCCCATGAGGTGCCAGGGTGGCTCAGTCGGATAAGTGTCCAACTCTTGGTTTTGGCTCAGGTCATGATTTCAGGGTCATGACATCAAGCCCCATGTCAGGCTTCATGCTCAGCGGGGAGTCTACTTTGAGATTCTCTCCCTCTGCCCCTACCCCCTTCTCTAGCTCTCTCTCAAATACATAAATAAGTCTTTTTTAAAAAATCTGCAAACACCCGGATCATGAGACAAATGGTCTTCTGAGATCAAGAACAACCCCAGGGAAAGAATTCAAACTTGCCAAATTGTTCAACAACTTGTTGATTCCCATGTTCCCAGAATCAAGAGTTTTCCCCCCATTAAGAAATAAACAAGCTCTAGGAAACTTGTTATTCAGTAGAATATTCTGCGATGATTAAAAATGTTTCCGTAAGGGATCCCCGGGTGGCGCAGTGGTTTAGCGCCTGCCTTGGCCCAGGGCACGATCCTGGAGACCCGGGATCAAATCCCACGTCGGGCTCCCAGTGCATGGAGCCTGCTTCTCCCTCTGCCTCTGTCTCTGCCTCTGTCTCACTCTCTCTCTCTCTCTCTCTCTGTGTGACTATCATAAATAAATAAAAATTAAAAAAATTAAAAAAAAATGTTTCCGTAATTTCACACTGTTCAACATGGTAGCTACTAGCTGTATTGCCTATTGAGCATTTGAAAAGTACCTAGAATGACTATGGAACTGCTTTTCTAATTTTATTTTAATTTAAATTGTGTAGATAGCACAGTTCCAGAATAGAGTGAGTAATGCTTGACCCAAAGCAAAGCCCTGAAATCAAATCACTCTTGAGACATATTGAGGAATGCTATAGGGGTACAAACTCCCAATAATTATTGAAGTTTGTGGAAGTGGACTCTGGATGGAGATCCTTAGAGCTGGTCACTACTGACATAGTCTCGGATGCACATGCTTCTCTTTATTGCAAAACCTTTCAATTTCAAATGTCCAACTCTGGCCTTCAAGGCAGTTACTCCAGCAAACAGCAGAACTTTTTATCTATTGTTCTCAAAAGCAGTAAAAACCTAATAAGTATATGCTCATTCCCTCCTTATGTACCTCATTCTCTGTCCAAAATCTCTATTTATTCTTTATCATTGAAGTTCATATATTAATACTTATTCCATCCAGGCTGGCAGAGTGGAAAGTAAAGAACCTTTAATCAAGAGACTGAGGCTCAAGCCCTGGCTGAAGTCTTTATTGACCATCTGTATTTGAGGAAGAAAGTCGTTTAACTTCTTTCAGTCTCTGTTTCCTCTTCTGCAAAAGCAAAATAATACATATCTTACAGCCTCACTGAAGGGATTAGATGAGAGAAACAAGGATGACCGCGCTTTACAAAAAAAAAAAAAAAAAATGTTAGGGAAATGTCAAAAATTATAATTACTCTGTCAATTGTCCATTCTTTCTTTAAGACTTGCCTCTTCTTCCCATTTCTAAAGCTTTATCCTTAATATCATATAATCACAGCCGACATTATATTTTTAATTTTTATATATAACACTGCCTAGTGCATTGATTTTTCTCATAGACTCTGATCAAATATCCATGTAACTTAGTTTCCAGGAATACTCTAAAAAAAAAAAAAAAAGATTTAATATATAATCATTGTAAAGAGCAGTAAACTGTGGGTTCCATGTGGCTCATTCTGGTATGAAAATTTCAATCAACTACTCCAAACTTGTTTGTCTAATATACAAGTACTTTATGTAAAAATTAAGTTCAGGAATAATATAACTTCAAAAAATTTGAAAGAGAGCGGAAATTCAATGTTAGAACATTAGAGTTTTATTAGACCTCATGATTAGTAGTATTAATCAAATGTTAAAATAATAGGAGATCAGTTCTGTCTCAATATTTTAGTTTATATGTTAGGTTAAGAAAAATTCTGGATATTTTGTTTTATTTAATAGTTGTGTCTCTTCTTTTATAAAGTCTATTTTGGTTTAGCCCATTTATTTATCAAGGTCTTAGTACATTATCAATTCATGTGAGCACATACTATATAAAAGAAATAACCCTGATCTCTCATGTTTGTTGTAAATATGATATTTTATTACAAATGCTTTCTTTTTCCTATTTTGGTAACGTAGCTTGAGGGTATGATTTTTTAAGTATTTATATACTCAGACCTGCATTCATTTTTCTTTGTAACTTTTTTCTATCTCTTCTGAAGTTGTAAATCTTTCATTCTCCAATAGTTTGGCCAAAAACTCAAATTTATTCTCTAACAATCAGTTGCTTATATATTTTTGTTTGTCCTTACCTCTGTCTTTGCTCATAATATTGAAGCTAACACAATTAAAAGGTTGTATTGTCAGAAAAGAGGTCATGAAAGAAATGTTTGATCTTTTTGTTTCCGCTCAACTAAAATGATGGACAAAGATTATATCCATGGATTTCCCATGAAGGCTAAAGGGACTAGCCAAGCACTGCAGTAGGTGCTTGCGGCATGTATGAGCTTATTTCATGTTAACTACAACTTTCAGAAATAGGTATTATTCTTATTCATAGAGGAAGCTACTAGGGCTCTGAGAGCCTAAGTTCTAAAATCATACACCCAAAAATTAGTGGACTTGGCTTCCTGATCCAGATCCAGCTGCTTCAGTCCATAGTCTCTTCCCTGGAATATTTCTTTTTTTTTTTTTTTTTTTTTTTTTTTTTTATGATAGGCACACAGTGAGAGAGAGAGAGAGGCAGAGACACAGGCAGAGGGAGAAGCAGGCTCCATGCACCGGGAGCCCGACGTGGAATTCGATCCCGGGTCTCCAGGATCGCACCCTAGGCCAAAGGCAGGCGCCAAACCGCTGCGCCACCCAGGGATCCCTTCCCTGGAATATTTCTTTTTTTTTTTTTAATTTTTTTTTTTTAATTTTTATTTATTTATGATAGTCACAGAGAGAGAGAGAGAGAGGCAGAGACACAGGCAGAGGGAGAAGCAGGCTCCATGCACCGGGGGCCTGACGTGGGATTCGATCCCGGGTCTCCAGGATCCCGCCCTGGGCCAAAGGCAGGTGCTAAACCACTGCGCCACCCAGGGATCCCCCTGGAATATTTCTAAGACCACTTTCCTTACCAGGACTTTTCTTTAAATCAGGTACATTCATGTTAAAATGACTCAGAAATAGCTAATAATTATTGACCCTTACTAGGAAGCAGGTGTCCTGCTCAAGACTTCTCATGCTTCATCTTATTTGGTATTAATCACAATGCCGAGGAGTTATATTATATCCCTTTTTCAAAGATAGGACAACAGAAGTTCAAAGTCACAGACTTACCAAGTAGTAGGTACTTCTAATATTGGTTTTGTTCCTAACTCTTGGCCCTTAATCTCTATAGTCCTGCTTCAGATTTATTCTGTCTCATATGTGAAATGACTTCCTAGTCATTTCAGAGTAGAAAGAACCCACTCTTACGAATTGCTGCCCAAACGGTTTGCTGTTGTTGTTTTAGCACATTTGCTTGATTAGGTACTTAATATATTCACTGCCAATTTCATAGTGTTAGTAGTGCTTAATAGTTTCACAGTGTTAAACATTTGCTTTCTTTGTTTAAGTGTACTTTCTATTAGTCAGAATTTAGAGTTAAGAGAGAAGAGACACCCACACAAGTGGAGTTTCCTAGCAGGTCCTAGAGCTTCTTTGGAAAACAGTGTGCATTCCCTCCTGACCAGAGTGTTGACCCTGAAGTCTGGCATATTCATAACAAAGCCGCAGAATCTATTTCATGTTTGGGCCTGGCCTGTCTCTGATGTGCTATGAGTTGCTTCCCAATTGTGTGTCCCAGCAGGGGAATCTATTTGAGGAAGTCCCAATACCATTTTATACCAGACTGTAGGAAAGCCTTCACAAAGCAGTCCTTGACACTTTTATTCTGCAAGGTCCTGGAAACGCACTTGAATATCTGGCTCTCTGGAGTCTGCACATTATTCAGAGGTGAGCATTAAGGATGAAAGAGCATAGTCACAATCAAACAGAGCCTTTCTAGAACTTTTTAAAGGGTCATGGAAATGAAAAGACTAGTGAATTCCTTCTAATAATTCTGCCTTTCTCTGTTTTTCACAAGATTTTTATTTTTTTATTTTTTTCACAAGATTTTTAGAAATGAATACTATGACTTCAAGATCACCTCTGTTGCTGATTCATTACAATACTTTAAATATCAAAGTATATGAAATTACCATACTACTGAAAATACCATAACTCATACTTGTTCTATTAATCAAATGCAATTCTAGAGAGTACCAAGAATGTTCACATGGGCAGTCATCAGTAAACAGGTTTGTATAATCCAAGGAGAGAGCCATAAAGTAGGGATCAAAGGATCTCCATTTAATTATCATTAATAATCCGGTACATGAATGAGGAAATGAGTCAGTGAATTTATCCTGTTACAATTTTCTATCCATGAAATGTGGATAAAACACAACTCCTCTTATCTTGCTTATGGAGAATTGCAAGGATAATCTAAGTACCATGCAAAATAGTTCAAAGAATTTTTAGCAACAGGGACTGACATGCAGGTTTTTCTCCTCCTTGGCCAAAATATGGATGAACATCATAATTGTTTTTAATTATAAATATTTTCCTCAGAAAGTAGAAGAAATCAAAATGTTCTTTGCATAAAATCATTCACAAATAACACTGCTATTAGATCCAAAATTAAAGCTATCACAAGTCACTCTTTAGGATCTGGCTCACCATGGTTTCATTTACTGTGAAATTATTCAAATTGGGGAAGGTCAGGGAACTGAAGTAAATCCAAACCCTAGGGTGACACAGGTGCAAAGAAAGAAACCAGGAGGGAAGGAGATGGGCATGTCCAGAGGCTAAAGTTAGGAAGATGTCCAACCTAGCAAACTTAATATCATAAGTCTATGGACACTGATAAGTGGCCATCTAAGCCCTCAGGCTGTAAAATGAGTCCAGTGTTAATTAACTTTGAGTCCTGCTCATGATTGCAGCAGAGCCTGACAATGCTGGATGAGAAGCAGAAGGAGGGCTATGTTGGTCAAGTCTGCTGAAGTATGAGAGCTCTGCTTATTAAAGCGTGTGCAGATCAAAACTAGATGTCCGTTCTCTTAGGTGCTGCTAACAGCAAGAGAGATTCAGTAACATAGAGCTTGTGGGATTCGAGGACAAAAGGGTAAAGCAGAGGCAACCGAATTATAAAAGCATTAATTCAGAGTCAACAGTAAAGGTGATTTTTATTGCACTTCATTTAAAAAACATTTGCGGATTCCCTACTATGTGCAAATGAACATACTGGCTTTAGGAATGTAGAGATAAAAGGTACAATAGCCTTCATATGCTCATATTCAAGTTAGGAGACATAGGGGTAAAAAAAACAGGAAGTAGTGTTGTATAGCAGGAAGCAAAGGAGTGGGGACCAGGTAAAGGATTACCAAAGAACCTCACACTTGAATCATGTCTTACATGACCAGTAGAAGCTAGTAGTTCCACTTCAAGAAGAATATGACAGAGGAAGTGTGTGTGTGTGTGCGTGTGTGTGTGTGTATTAAGGTCTGTATTATTAAAGAATAATAAATATTTATTACTGAAGATTAGGATATGTATATTGGAGTGGGATTGGAGCTGGAGGTGGGGAAGGTAGAGATGCAGAATTTGAAGCTGGAGGGAAAGGAAGTTAATAGTTCCATGTAGGTTCGTGGACGCCACATCAAGAGCTCTGGTCTCCATCATGAAGAACATAGGGAGGAATTGAGGGACAGGAATGACTTAGCACAGTTTAGTTCTGATTCAGTCTATGCATCAAAGGCCATGGAACATCTTTCAGAAATGTCGTAAACATGATTTCATTATTTTGAAAGATCTCAGATTAAATAAAGCTGAAAAAATTTTCTTGAAAATCCAAGTTAGCATTACAAGATTCTTGCATGTTTAGAAGTTTGCAGATGTGAACTTTTAGAGCTGAACTGAAAAAAAAAATTCCAATAAAGACCAGAGCTCTATTTTATGAGATCACGCAGTCACTAGTACACAAATAAATCTCTTATAAGACTGTATTGATCCATGCATCTCTATCACAAGGAAAAATATAGGTCCTAACCATTTTGATCAATAAAGCAAGTAGTTTTATATAAGCATATAAGAAGGAAAAAGTAAAACACACATATTAATCAACCATAGATTATAAAAGCTTAACCATAGGGCTTGTTTTTCTTTGAGACAAACTATTTACTGAATGCACCATCTCTCAGAAAGTCTAATTATTTCATATAAATTTTTTATACATTTCAGTTCCATGAGGAACTTTTTAAAATACTTTTCAATGCCATTTGATAATAATGCAGAGCTGGTTTCCATACTGTTCCCCTTTAGGAAGTATAATTACACACTTGTACCAGGCTATGAAATACATATCACTACCCCTTTTAATAAATTAATAAAGTGAAGCCCAACGGGTGACATTCACCCAGTATCACTGTACCTGCCTTAACCCCATATTTTTAAGTTAACCTGCCTTGCCTATGCCCTAATAATCAATAAACTAAACCACAGACGTGCCATTGCAATTGCCCTGCCACAGCTCTGCACAACCTGGTCCTCTTGTGGGCCAATTTCTAACTTTGTGCCAAGCTGGTTTCCCTAAAACTTGGCTTTAATTCTCAGGTAGATGAAGCAAGCATTTACTTTTTAACACTTTCTAAAAAGTAAAATACATAGATTTCTAATCAACAAGTGCTACTGTTTTACTGAGTGCTTTCTCATATTATGATACATAGTTCTAAGTGTTGTCCATGCCTTCATTATGTTACCTCATTTAAGACTTATAACCCATGAGGGTGGTGCTTTTATTTTTTCCTCATTTACAAATGAGAAATTTGAGGCAAATTTGAGATAAAATAACTTCCTGAAGTCTGCCCTGTAGCAAGTGGTGGTGCAAAGCTTGAACTTAATCCAAGTCAGTCTGACTGGGTGGCTCATATCCTTGTCGACAATGCACCTCCCTTCCCTTTCTATGGCCACCGTTATACGAAATGATTCCCACGACTACCAGAGTGCCTTCGTGTACCTACTAGTGTAGGAGTCGTTAGTGTACCTCCTACTCAGTGTCTCCACTCAGCCTCCTCGAGCTCTGCCAGTGAAAGCCTCCTTACTTAGCCTCCTCTAGCATTCTGAGAACCTTGCAAGTCCAGTGCAGAGTCCAACTGGGAGTATCTTCTCGGAGCAACATTCAGTTAGTCTTAATGGTAGTATCTAATCTCATTCCTCTGGTTCCTGGAGCCTAACTTTGAATGGCAATTCCTCAGGAATGGAGAACTGGCCTTTATCTCTGAGGACTGGATAGTTTTCTTGTAGAAAGTTATGGAACGATCATGAGTTTTGCCCATTTCAAACATCAACTCAGCCATTTACTAGTTGTACGACTCTTGTCAAGTGACTCAAATTCCTTGAGCTTCATTTTACCATCTGAATAATGTGTATACAGTATATTTCTCATTGGATTTCTTGCCAGTTCAAACTAAATAATAGATATAGAGGGCATTGACATAATGCCTCCTATATAGTTAATATTCAAAAACCTATCTTGTTAAAATTCTTAACCCTATATCTCCATGCCAATTCTTTCTCCTGTACTCCAGCCTTCATGTCCTCTACCTGCATGCTAGTGTTTCCATGCTGGGACTTCCCATTTGTTTCTATGATACTGGTTTTGTTCTTGCCTGGATCCTTGCATTAGGTCCTTCCCAGGCAGAAATTAGACTCAGCTGGAATGTAATAATAAACATGTGATTTCTATCTTCCATGGACTGATTTTGAATTTGCAAACAACTTTTAAATTTTAATCCCCACTCACTTACAAGTTGGCTAATGCACCCTAGTCTTGCATGAGGCCCAGTGTTTTCCCTCTTCCCAAACTCAGGTTGTATTGACAAAGTATATTTAAAGTGTAATAAGTACTTTCACATTTGCCATCTCATTTGATTCTTGGAATTAGTCAGTTAAGGAATTGTAACAGGTCAAATGAAGAATTACCTTTTTAAAAATAACATTTAGTTGAACCATGCTGATACTTGACATTGTTTGCCTATGCAAACAATTTATGACTCAAACTAATACTTCCCTAAATATGTAGCATATGAGTTCTTTTTCTTGGATTAAATAGTCTTGGTTTTTGAAATGCATCAACAAAGGTACATGTAAATGTTACTCTTCAGACATTATGGTATTTGTCACAGGAAAATGAGAGAAGCCATCTTTAAGCTTTCTCCTTTGGTACAGAGGATGGGATTCTATGGGACAGATGCAGCCTTGACATCAGCACCTGACACATGAAAGCTCCTCAGCTTCTTCTCTCTCTTTAGAATTCAAAAAGCTAAATTCCTGGTCATATTTGGAAGATTGCCTTGATATTCTTCCCTGGTACTATAATCAATAATGCTTCTTTCGTTATGTGTTCAATATGAGAAGACTGGCAACTTTGTGCAAGTCTATAAATCCAGTATATTCTTCTTAGCACAATGACTGACACATTGTAGTTGTTTGATAAATCATGTTAACTGAATTGATAATTAACTAAAATAATTTATCAGGTACTATTTAATGAGTAGTGTATGTGTATTATGCAAAATAGTTTCATAACTATTTTTCTATTTGAGAATAGTCAACACACAATATTACACTAGTTTCAGGTATACAACAAAATGATTCAACAAAAAAAAAGATTCTTCTTATAAATAAAATCATATGGTCTTTCAAGGTCTGACTTATTTCACTTAGCATAATTACTCTTTAGATCTATCCATGTTTTCTCAAATGACACAATCTCAACCTTTTTATGTCTGTGTAATATTCCATTGTATGTGGTGGTGGTGTATGTTTGTGTGTGCATGTGTACGTGATAGATACACATGCACACATGACACCTTTATCCATTCATCTATTGGTGGACATTTAGGTTGCTTGTCTCTAGTCTTACTGTTAAAAATGGGAACATTAAAAAAGGAACTTGAAAGTAAATGTCTTTTGCATTTCATTAATTCTGAGATATTGTCTGGTATGAAATTAGCAAGTTCACATTATCCTTAGAAATCAGTTTTCTCAAAATAGATAAAATAATATACATCAATGAAACATAAAGTGCCTTGGGCACTTCACTAAAAAGTGTTTAAATGTTTTTTTTTTTTTTTTTTTTAAGTGTTTAAATGTTTTAATGATTTATAAGCACTACTCAAATATACTGTTGGGAGTCACAAAATGCAAAGAATAATTATGATTATATTTTAATTAAGCTCAAAGCTTTTTTTTAACATGAAAGAGAAAGGTAGTTTTTATATGAACAACCTTTCACAGAGTAGTGATCAAAGATGCATGAGGAAGTACTACAAAAATACTGTTCTTGCTTTAGTTTGCAGAAACCACTGGGTGCCTCTAAACTTTTAAGGATGTCATTACAGAGTTCAAATGATTTCTAAAATCTTGTTGGTAAGGATGGTGTTTGATGAGGAAAACAGAAGTTTTTAATCTGTCATTATCAAACCAATTTTAATGTGTAAGATATCACTGTCCATTTATAGTCCATATTGAGGTGAAACACCCTAAATAATTTTGCTGTAGGGGATATAGTGTCCTATGTATATATTTTTAATGTTCTAGTAGTAATGTTACCTTTCTACTATTCTACTGTAGATAAAATAGTATACTTTTCCTCAAAATGTTATGAAAAATTTTAAACATACAGCAAAGTTAACAGAACTTTACCAAGAATCAGTATGTACTCAACCACCTACATTCTATTAACTTCTTACTGTCCACTTCCTTTATCACATAACTATCTGTCTACCGAAGCTATTCCATATTAATCCGTTTTATTTTTCATGCATTTTAAAGCAAATTGCAGGCAGCAGTACACTTCCCATGAATACTTAAATGTAATACTTTATGTAAATATAAATATTTAAGTATGTAATACTTAATATTTAACATTAAGTATTTAATACTTAAATACTTAAACAGCACTAGATACTTAAATAGCACCAACTAAATTCAGTATTTGTTTAGAGGGGGGTTTTAGGTGAAATTTACATACAATGAAATATAAATATCGTGTGTATTTCTGAGTTTTGACTAAAGTATACAACCATGTAATCCGACTGTATTCAAAATACAGTACATTATCATCACTCTAGGAAATTGCCCTTTGCTCTTCACCGTCCTCCCAAAGGCAGCTGCAACTCTAATGCAAATCTGATGCGTGGCCTAAACTTCATATCAATGGAATCTCACAGTATGCACTCCGTTGTGCAAAGCCTCTTTGACTCTACATTTTTTTTTAGATTTATCTGTGATATTGCATATGTTAGTGGTCTTTTCTATCGCTAAGTAGAATGCCATTATATGAATATACTACACTTTGTTTATTCAATTAATTATCCTATTATTGGATGCTTGGGTGGTTTCCTGTTCAATTTGGTTTTGTTTTGCTATTACGAATCAAAGTGCTATGGACATTTATGAACAATTATTCTTGTGAACATCTGCTTTCATATGATTTCCATAAATATTTAGAGGTAGAACTTCTGAGTCATGGGATACGTACATATTTAAGTTTTATGAGAAATAATCAGGCCACCTTTTAATCCCACCAACAATATATGAAAGTTATGGTTGCCACATCCACACAGAGATTAGATGTTATCAGTCTTCTTAATTTTTACCATTCTGGAATATGTATGGTGGTATCTCCTTGTGGTATCTCCTCTTAATTTTCACTTCCCTGGTAACTAATGATGTTGAATACCTTTTGTGTGCTTATTGGCCCTTTGAATATCCTTACTTAAAATATCTCCGTACACATACTTTCCAATTTTGAATAAGCGAGTTGTCATTTTATATTATTGACTTGTGGAAGACTTCATATATCTTGTATACTAGTTCTTTGTCAGATATGTTTTGCAAGTATTCTCTTTGATTTGCTTATTATTCATTTTTAATAGTGTCTTTTGGTGAGCAGATTTTTAAACTTGAGATGAAACCTAATTTATCAATGGTGATTTTTATGATATCCTAAGACTTCTTTGCCTACCTCCACATCATTTATTTTCCTATACTAACTCTAAAAGCTTTATGGGCTTAGCTTTTATATATAAGTCTGTGATCAATTTTAAATTATTTTTTATGTGTAGTGAGGTAGAGTTTGAGTGTTTTGTTTTGCCTATATTTATTTCAGTACCAATTTTGAAAATATTTTCATTTCTTCATTGTGTTGCTTTGCCATATTTGTTGAAAATCAAGTAACTATGTGTATGTTTATTTCTGGACTCCTCATTTTGTTCTATTTACCTGTATGTCTGTTCTTTTACCTATACCACACTATCTTGATTATTATAGCTTTATAAGTCTTAAAGTCAGATAGTATAAGTCTTTCAAATTGGCTCTTTTTCAAGATTGTGCTGGGTAACAAAGATAACTACCATTCTAATGGACCATCTAAAAACAATAATTGGCTATTTTACCCTGTTGGAAGGTACAGAAGGGGCTGGCAAAGAATATGCACTTTATATGAATACTTTTCTAAAATAACAACTCAGTTTTTGTTTTTCTTAAATTTTTATATATCTAAACATTTTTTTTTTACTTTTTAAAAGATTTATTTATTTATTCATGAGAGACATAGACTTAGAGAGAAAGGCAGAGACATAGGCAGAGGGAGAAGCAGGCTCCCTGCAGGGAGCCCAGTGTAGGACTTGATCCCAGATCCCAGGATCACGACCTGAGCGGAAGGCAGGCACCTAACTGCTGAGTCCCTAAACGTTTAACTAGCACTTTGTCATTAATGGATTGATCATCTTAGGAAAATGCAGTGTTTCAAATATTTCTAGAGAAGGTAGGTATTCTTTGAAAGTTCCTAGTAAGAAAAAAAGTTCCTAATAAGACTCATTTCAATTATTAAAACATAATTTAAAGTGCATTTCAATTATTTACACATAATTTAAAGCAATGAAATATGTAAAACTTCTCAGAGGTTGAAAGTAACATGATTTCTCTATAGAAATGGATACATGTGACTTATGATTTCACAAATGTAGAGCTAATTATTGAAATGTCCATATGTATCTGGACTATTTCTTATTTATCCTGTACTCTTGTAACCACAAAGATACCTGGTAGTTGTCTATGGATTTAATTTATTGGTTGTGTTGGTTATTTTCACTGCTGGGCCTGAAAGAGGATGCCATGTAGTCTTAATGAAACTGGTGGGGAAAACCCATGTTTGTGAATGAGACATATTTGATTCTGGTGCCTAATAGGTATTTGGCATATACTCATAGCATAGGTATTGATGAAGGCCCCAAATCTTTAAACATATTTATTGCTATGTATATTGACAGGTTGAATTTCCACTATTATAGACAAATTGATCATTATTTCTTTTTAGGCAAATGTAGTGTGTCTTAAGCCATGTGAGATGAATTGCAATTCTGGTTGACATTGTTTGAGATTTGTCTTTAGGAAACATGTTTCAGATATTGGTGGGTAATACCTAAGAAGTATATTACATTTTACAGTGCCACTGCCTTTTAAAATCATATATAAGGGACTCCTGGGTGGCTCGGTGTTTGAGCACCTGCCTTCAGCTCAGGTCGTGGTCCTGGAGTCCCAGGATCGAGTCCCACATCGGGCTCCACACCGAGAGCCTGCTTCTCCCTCTGCCTGTGTCTCTGCCTCTCTCTCTGTCTCTCATTAATAAATAAATAAATACATTTTTAAAAACAATTAAAATCATACATATGAAACAAAAACATAAAATATAAATCAGAAAAGTTTATTATAGAATTATGAAGAATTGATTTTCATTATTGCTGATATGCTTAGCTGATAACCCTAGAGTTTATTTATAAATGTAATAATAAAATCTCGTAGCATCCACAGGACAACTTGTTGTTTAGGAGACTGCATAAAATAAGTACTTTCCTCAAGCAAAACTGTTTGTTTAATAATGTTCTAGAACTTCAGACACTATGTTCTGAAATCACATTATTTTTGATGATGGACTGTGAAGTTACATTTTTCCTCTTGCTACCAATATAACAAAGGCAAGATGTAAATTCCCTCATTAATGGTAGGAGTTAGAGTCCCAGTACTGCTTCTTTCTGCCAATGTCTTTGCCACTTGTTCTTACTGAGAACAGAATTTCGTTGTCATCAAGTTCCCTTGAAGTTAAAATGGTTTCACACATGTCTGTTTGACTTCATTTGGGTCTGATATTGTTCACTAAATCTCTACTAAACACAATTTCTAATGATTTCTCTTTGATCACTGTTTTATTACTATTTGTGAGCAAAGCCTCTCAGAATTGGCTTAAAACCCTGTTTGCTTTATTTTCAACAAAGGTATCTACAGATCTTCCTGTTAGCTTTCTGCTATTCATCAAGTAAATTTAAATCTAACTGCTTTTAGGTAGACTTTTCTTAGCACTCTTTGGGATAAAAACCTGAAGAAATGTGCCTCCAGTGTATTATTCTGATTTTTCTAAACTCAGACTCTAAAATCCTGTGTTTTCACTTAAGAGCCTGGGAATTGCCAGTTTTCAATTTGCTCAGATTGGATATTAGTTATGAGAAACCGAGACCCATGGAAAAAGTGCTTTTTAATCATTTCTTGAAATCAATATAGCAATAAAGCAATGCATGAGAAATAAATTATTTTGGAAAAAAACTTTATAGGTTGAATATTATGGAGCACTCTAGCATATTTCATATTTAGGTAAAGTATTTTATCACTTTTACTGAATTATTCTACTTAGGAAGCCCTATCACTGGTACAGTTTTTGGTAAATAACCACTTTTCTCAATTTTCCATGTTAATGTATTCTACTTTAGATTGATATTCCCCAAACCTGTCATTAATTTGCATCGTTTATTATTTTTGCCATATCCTAACCTATATTTATTTTTTATTTAAATTGGTTTTAAATCTCATCACAATTTAACTGGGGCTTAAACTATGAAATTATAGATTGAAGCACACTAAATACATATTTAGCTGTTAAGATTCAAATTGATATGTACCATATCACCTAGAAATCATGTTTTCCACTGGTTGACACAGTTATCTGTTTAAGAAAAAGCTTTTGGTTTTCTACATGATCTAGGTAACTATGGATATCTGACAACACCTGTTTCTATTAACCTTGGGGTTGATTGAAAAGAAATAAAGGTGTGGAGACTCAGGCAGTATGTTAAAAAACATCAAATTAGGAATTAGAGAAAGTAGATCTATCTTCCGATTGACTTTGTATCTCTTCCTTGGGAGTTTCTGTAACCTTATTAGAGTTTACTGCGTGGCTTGGGATCCCACCATTCCTGGTTCTTCTTTGACTACCTGCTCGGTGTAGGAGGTGTAGGGGGTTTCTGATATTTAAGGAGTAAAAAATCTTTAGTTAGCTAAGTTTAGTTACTAGCAAGAGGCAATCATGAGACTGTGCTTGGTGGAGAGCAGTTGGAGAAAGATTTGATTTTGAAATTCTCTGTAACATTGAGCAAGCTACTCAAATCCTCTGATCTTCCACGTTCGCCATCTGTAACGGATCTACAGCTGTTTGAGCTGACCGGTAGTAGAGGCAGAGATGATCATTCAGTGGAGGTGATCAGGACATTCTCTAACACATCGCTGTCAGTCATGTCGGACATTTAGCTGGTGCAATGGCAGGAATAGATAGATATCATCGATCTTTTGGTGTATGCCTTCCAGAAGATAAAAAATGGCAGGATGCAGCCCTGTTATGTTTATGGCTTTATAAAATAAACTACTGATTAAATGAATACTAAATGAAACTATTAATATTTTAAATTTCCTCCTTTATTACCTCTAATTCTCTTGTCTTCTGACTCCATAGATTTTGAGCATATCTGAGCTTCACATGGACAATGCCCTTACAAACTAAATATTTCTGTAGAATGTAAACATTTTTGCATATTGCTTAATAGAATTACTTAATAGGATACCTCATAAAATCATTTTATTTGCTTTGCCCTGACAGGGATTACACGGAGCACTACATAGGTACACTAAAACTGGCAAGACTGCTCTTCCAAACAGCAAGTTTTTTACCATGGAAGAGGGATCCAGTTATCTTTGATGTTAACCTTTCTTCCCTCTTATTTCTTTTAGTGAATCACTCATTTAGAAGAATCTGTTGTTTATGTCGTAAGATGATTATTTTAAGTAAATTTTGGTATTTCCAAAAGAAGTTTTTTCTCTACTCTTTCATTATGTGAACTCAGAGTTGATTACATTTTACTGGATGCTTTGGTTGAAGATCGGCAGACTGAGATCACTTATCATTCTAAGCCAATTCTATATGCAAACATAAAACTACATTTACTTTTCTTTAAATTTTATAGTGCCTTATGTATTAAAACAGTACATAAGTTCCAAATCACTTGACTTTTTCATGCAACTTAATAACTTACTCCAAACAATAGGAAAGTTTAAAAAGTACCACACAAAAGAAGCATAATTAGTGCTATTTTGGCCTTGTTTATTTGTTTATTTTTTTTCCTTCAGGACTAACATCTTTTCATTTTTCAAAATATGTTTTTGTTTGCTGATTTGATTCACAGATTTGCAGGATCTTTAAACAGGGTACTTGCCTGTTTTCTTTATGTTATTCCAATTTGTATACATCTTGCTTTACTACTCAGATACTCCCCAGTGCAGTCTCCAGCTCTTTTAGTCTATATAAGAAGCTACACTGAATGAGATGTGTGGCCTGCACTCATGGTACTATGAATTTTTTTTTTTTTTTTTACCTCTCTGAAATTCACTAAAAACAGAACCTATTTTCAGCCATTCCTTATTTCAATCTACATTCCTTGCCTGAATCACTGTAATAAAATAGGACAAAACAAATTTTGATGGGCAATTTCATCACAGCCCATCTGTTCCATTATGCTGTGTGGCACAAACCTAGGCTTATCTATCCTGCTGCTCATAGGACTGCCTTACTAAAGTGTGGAGAATCAAAATAACAAGGTATTTCATTTGTTCCTATTGCTGTTGTTTGACTCCCTTCTGACCTTTCACAGTGAGGCCTACAGTGGCAATCTGGAACTAATGGGACCAGAGTTGGGAGTTCAGATGGAGTTGGAACTAGGCCAGGTATCCTGTTAGAGGTGGTCATAAGGACAGAGCATTAGTGGGATGAGTGGGCTGAGTCCAAGCTATAACCCACTAGGGAGAACAGATTTAGACAGTAGAGAGACCCACTATATAATCCAAGTTCAAACAACAAGAGGGATAGTTAAAGTGAGGGTTCAGAGCCAAGAGTGAGCAGGTGGGCAGAAACCAGATCGGCACTGGAGCTCGTCATAATCCAGAGAAGAGGACTGGTACCTGGAGCCATTGTTCCTGGGACTGCTGTTTATCAAATGGAGGGTTCCTAGGATTGAAAGATCATGAAAATATTGACAACTACGTTGGTCCTTGAAGGCTAAAACTAGGCTATTATGAAACTTATGACTTTCTCTTTACTTCTCTGGTAAAATTCCTCAGCTCTTCTACTAAAAGGAAGGCAATCTGCTTGTGACTCATGGGTCACTTGTTCTTTCTCCAAAATGGCCTTGCACATTTTACTATATTTTATTTGAATGTAAATGCAATTACTGAGCAGTAAATAATGATTTTCCTTACCCATTGATTACTTAGTGCATGTTGATGCAGTGATTTGTACAAGTCCAGCTTAAAATGGAGCAGATGGGTATGTAAAGGTTTATTCAAAATCAATGTGAATTAGATTGCTGCTCCTCAGTAAAATGGATTGTGAGTTAGAATGGCTATTTTCTTAAACCTATTGTGATAGAATGCTGTCTAAGGCAATCTGTTAAGGTGAACTGAATGAAAACGCAGCTCTTGATCTCAAAAATAAGCATTGCAAACGATACTATGATTTAATGAGTAGATATATAAATATCAGATGAAGGGACCATATTGTGTCTCTGAAAATGTAGTTAATGAATTTTAGCAAATCTGAAAAAAAAAAAAAAGCTTGGCAATAAATCTTGTAAAAAAAGAAAGATAATCGTGTTCTTTTGAGTTATACAGTAGTACATCGACTGCTTTTCTTCCTAGATGGGGTGTTTGCAAATATTCACATATACATATGTTACAGTAGCTTACTCATTGCTCTGAATGCAAGAGTGCTGATGGGATGGCTTCAGTTAAAGGAAAATCATTAACATTTATGTCCTAGTTTACTGCTGTTGCTTACAATGTTAAGAAAATGATAATCCAGATACAGTTCATTGGTTCTTCATTCAAGCTTGTTCTTTAACACAAAAACCGTCTAAACATTCATGTTCCTGATTATTAAGGGAATAGGCAATTCTTTGACAATCTCCTATTCCTAGGTGGATCGTGGAGGTTTAGAAAGGCCAGACAGGAGAGGAAGGTGTCAGAGGCAGTACAGAAGATTGGGTTTTATTCCAGTACAAGGTACTGCTTTGGCAGAAAGCAAAACATTTTTTTTAATTTTTTAAATTTATTTATGATAGTCACACAGAGAGAGAGAGAGAGAGAGAGAGAGAGAGGCAGAGACACAGGCAGAGGGAGAAGCAGGCTCCATGCACCGAGAGCCCGATGTGGGATTCGATCCCAGGTCTCCAGGATCGCGCCCTGGGCCAAAGGCAGGCGCCAAACCGCTGCGCCACCCAGGGATCCCCAAAACATATTTTAAAACGACTGTGGGCTTTTGTTTTTCCACTGGAAGTGTTCATCAATGGGCTGTGCTTCTGACTCCATGTCCATTTACAGAGTGAGAGATTTGCAACAGTGTACCTGCGGGTGGATGGATGTCCCAAAGAAAGGCTGTTCTCACAAATGAGACTACTCAGTAAACTTTTACTGAGTATATAATTTGTACCGACTAGTATACTGTGCACCAGGGATTTAAAGAAACATAAAGCAGACATCCTGCTTTCAAGGAACTGTTAGGTGTGTGATCATGATAATTATCAGGCAATGAGTCCTATGCAAGCTATGTGAATACAAGGCTCCAAGAAGTCAGAGGAGAGAGGGTGACATTACTTCATCCGAGGGCTGTTATTGCATCTGAGTTAGCCATAAAGATGAACTGTACTTTGGAGGTTTGGGATAGCAGGGTGAAGACGGGATTGGTGAAAAATCTAGGGAATTCAATAAAGCAAGGGAAATGAAAATACAGTGCATCATGTAGAAGGGTAATTGGAGCTTGGAGCAGTTGGTGAGGAAAGAAGATAGATCTGAACAGACACTTTTTCCTGTGTATTTTTGAGACTAAAACACCTAAAAGAACATCTTATTTATTTTTGTTTGATTATTTAAGTTTAAGGAAGATTTTATTGAGCAGAATGTGATCAACACTGTAGGATATAATGATAAATAGGCATAGATCAACAGATAGAACACTGTATCTATATACTGTGTGCGCACACGTGTGTGTTTTATAAACATTCCTTTCAAGGTAGGTGTGTGTGTGTGTGTGTGTGTGACCTAAATTATATCATGGTTCTAATTCTGACACTGCCCAAATATGTGACTTTGGCTTAAGTTATCAACCTTTCTAAAATGTAACTAGGTTGTCTCTAGTATTTCTTTCGGCTGTAATCTTTTTTGGAATGGACATATAATTCTGTGATTCAAAGCAAAATATAAGGAGTCAGACTGTCTTGGGTTCAAATATTAGCTCTACCACTTAACAGGTGTATAAAGTTTTTCATCTTGCTATAATACAGGGTATTCTCTAATCTTCAGATTCCTCTTGTATGAAACTAAAATGATTTATAAAATGTAATGTAACTTAATAATAATTTAAAAATAGTGTCTACCTCACAAAACTGCCTTCAGACTAAATGTAAAGAGCTTACTTAGCCTACTTTGTGTGATAAGTGAAGTGCTTAACAGATGCTACCTATTATTTTTATGCTATGTTGATTAGCAAAATAATAATGTCCACTCAATTTCTTAGCCTTTGAATGTAGAAAACCAGTCTTTTTATTAATATTATCCACCTTGGCCTTGAACGGTGACTCCTAATCCTTGAATTTTAGTGCTGACTTTCCTGGGACTTCATGGTTTAGCTACTAGTACTCCCCTAAGGCCTGATTTATTTTTGGAAAACTAATTAGACCCATTTCCTAAGGTAACTCTTCCTTGACTGCCAAACTCGATTTAGTTTATTCACAGTTCTGAGTAAGAGGTGCCACCACCACTAAACGCAATCACAGGCAATTGACACTGACTGGACTATCACTGTAGAAACAGAGAACAAGGAGTAAAGTAGGCAGGCAAGATATGTAAAGAGCGAAGTGGCCACAGAGAAAGATAGTACTCTATTATTATTACATGGGCAAGAAGAATCAGAATGGTCCTTAGAAATTTCTACTCTAACCCCCAGGAAATGACCACAAATGCTTCGCTCCTGTCAGGAAGTGAGCCTGTCTTTCCACCTCTTGAATCTGGACTGCTCTTACAATTTGCTTTTGTGGCATAATTGACAGAATGTCCGTTCTGAGCCTAGGACTGAGGAGGACTGTGCGCTTCCTTCCTCTGTCTTGGTAGAGAAAGCTTGGCATGTGAGCACGCCAGTCCTAGCCTGTCCAAAGGTGACAGATGGTGTGCAGAGAGGTCTCACTTCATCCCGGCCTTCCCACCCGAAATTGTCATACACAAACCAGCCCCTATCGGTTTAGCAGCTTTTCCCAAAGACAAGATTAAACTTGAACCAGGAAAGAAAGGGGGGAGGGGAAGCCCAAACTGCTGACCTGCAGAGCTGTGAGCTAAATAACTGCCTATAGTTTTAGACACTGTGTGGTTCTGTAACAGAAGTTAACCCGCTAAACTTGCTAATGCATGAGTCACCCCTAACATATATCTCATAGAAGCTTTTACATTAAAGAAGAGATTCCATATTTCATTTTCTCTATACTTATTTTTGTGACTGAGGAGACTCTATAGGCTCAATAATCAGATCCATCTTTAAAGTCTTTAAAATACTAAACACATTAATTGAGTTTTCACCATAATAGATTTGTCACAAATAAAATTTGTAGTCTGTTTTTGAGGTACCAAACTTCATTACACAGCTTTTAAATTGTCATTGTCCAGAATTTTTTTTAAATATCTGATTTACTTGAACCAAGTGATATTTTCTAAGCTTAAATGCATTCATTACTTCTATTTTGTTGCTTTTTTTCTCACCCGATATCACTGATCTCTGGGACTTGCTGAAGTTTTCTGAATGCAGCTTTGAGTTTTGTAACTCTCTGGCACTGCAGTACCTTAGTTGTGTCAAAAACCCGACAGACTTGGTGAGCCAGATGTGTGCCTGTCCAACCAGCTCACTCCAGTTTGAAACACTTCTCTTTCATCATCCCTGTCTTCCCGTTACAGCTCAGATGTTCTCAAACTTTGGCTTGCCTCCAGCCTTCTCAGAACAGCACTCTGAATTATGTCTATGGCATTTGCTTTATCTTTTTTTGGGTAAATGTCTTGATCATTTATTCTATGGATTTCTGTGATGGACCTAGTGAGGACTCTGCCAACCAGAGTTATCTCAATCAATCCATCAGCTAATTGCACGACCTTTTTTAAAAATGCAATTTTGCTGCAATCACTGTTCTGCACACTCTGACCCATTATAGTAATGAAAGAAAATTAAAGCACACTCCAAAATATGAAAAAAAAAGCAAAGAGCAGCAAGATGAAATGAAATGGTTATGTCTATAGCCTGAAATTTAAATGTGGGCAAATTCTTTGTCTGGAGGGAGCTTTTATGTGAAGCTCTTTTAGAATAAATATAAAAGATAAAGACTGGAGTTAAATAGAAGTGTTGAATTGACTCCTCAGACCTGTGCCTTCCACATCATGTTTATGCAATTGTGTTTTTAAGTCAATGTCTTTATTCATCTGAAAATATCACCCAAGTGCTTTATCCTTGCTACAAAGGAATCACATTTCAGTGCTGCTCAGTGGGTTGGCATAAAAGTTTTAATCCCTTTATAGCCATCAGATGAAACTAACTAAGGGGAGGGGTGTCTAAAAAGCGAAACAATCTCATTTACCTTCCAATAATTATTTTCTGATGTAAAGAGCATTTAAAATCCATCATCCTTCACCTGCAAATTGCATAAGCCAAAAAAATCACACGGTTTATGTATTGAATAGGATACAATGAAAATATATTGAGCAGAGATGAATTACTGTTTTCTCTCCCAAAGAATTCAGTTTATCCCAGAATACCTATTTGTAGGCAAGTGATACTGCACTGAGGCAAAGACATAATTCACAACTCTTATAATTCTGGGAATTTGTAATTTTATCTCATGGAGTTAAAATAGCAACAATTTTTAATTAACATATTCTGGGAGCCTCGTAATGCAACCTCATTTTTGGCAAGAACACGTTTAACCTAAGTTTGTAAAGCATTAACATAGTGTTCAGTATTACTTCTCCTGTGGGAAATCAGCAAAATTTGATGATTACAGAGGAGTGGCCTTGAAGATTGAAGGGTGAACATATCATTTCTAGGGAACTCCATCAAGAAATGATGGAAAATGTTGTAATAGGAATTAGAAAGTACAGCAAATTAATATCATTGGATTATTTTGGACCCAGTGAAATCAGATCTCACCTAAAATGCTGCGTATTAGAAATTAATTTTTAATCCATCTTTTAAGACTAAGTATTGTTATCCTATGCATGTACATTCTTATATTTTACGTAAGAATTTACGTATGCATTTATATTATTCTTATATTTTCCTGCAAAAATATAATTGCCAATTTAATGCCTCCTAGAAATCCTAGTTCAATAACCCTTACTTAGCACGAGAAAAATAGAATCCTAGTTAGTTGGGGTGGTTTTCACATTCTGCTCTACTGCTTGCTTCTTTTTGAATGGTTCTCTTTACTCATGTTCCATTCACTAAGCACCTTCACCATGTCTGCTGCCACATTAGGCTCTGAGGATGTAAGAATAGGCATTTTCTTCTCCTAATCCAATCAGTTGTTGAATATAAATATTTTTATGCACATTGTTCCCAACTATAACCTTAAATTTAAACAAACAATAAAAACACAATTTTACCACCAAAAAAGAATAGAAAGAAAAAAGATTTGTTCCGTTTTTTAAATTCCCAATATTAAAAAAAAACAATAAAAAAAATCAACTCTATAGAATGTGACATTTGTACTACACAAAGTTCCACAGCCTCATGTGACATTATTGTAATGATTCATACCAAAATTGCTTGAAAGAATAAGTTTCCCCAATACAGTTAAGATTCAGTTTACAAAAGTATATTTATTCCATAAAGTAATGTGGGCTGCTCTGGCACAATTATCCTATGGATGGACCCAGACTTGCCATTTTGACTAAAACAAGGAAATGCTTGTTTCCTTTTTCTAAACTATACATTATATACTGAAATACTTCAGAGCAAGTAGAAACAGCCATAGGCTTAGGATTCCATCGCCTGCATTCTTTCCTGTTAGATATTCAATAAATGTAATTAGATTGATTGACTGACTAAACAGTCTTATTTACTTCATAGAAGGAACTATCTCTATAAAAGGAAATCCCCCCTGATAGCCAAATCTTCTGAAGGATGTTTTCAATGCACAGAGTAATGAGTGTTTCCCTCCAGAGAAAACTGACCTAATACCAGCTTGGTGAAGAGACCTAGCCCTATGTCCATTAGTATAAAGTCAATGCTATTGACAGTCATCTAATGCTTTTATGCTTTGCACTGGAGTACTTAAGAAATAAATATCATTGATGAGAACTAAGGGCTGTTGGTATATTCCTGTGATTAATCTTAATTAATAATACATTAAATATTTTCCTGATTGCGTGCACATACATCATTTAACATTGATTTATGCCAAAGCCATTAGGAAAGATTTAGTGGCACATCACAGCCTGGGCTATTCTTTTATTTATTTTTCTTCTTCCTTCTCAAAAATTGCCCTGGTTACCAATAATGATGTTATCATTGATATTAAGGCCCTAGTTACCAATCTGATATTACATCTGAAATAGTAATAGTGTTCCTGTCTCCTTTAAAAAAAAAAAGTTTCCAAATTTGTCTTTGTCTAATGTATAGTTTAGAAAAATATTATATATGTATGTGTATACATAAACACAATAATACCTGTATATAATTATGTGTATACCTCTATATAAATACGAATATAAATATAAATGTATGTATGTCTATATGTGTATATATGTATGGATGTTAGAGACATCTCTTCTCTTTTGAACTAATAAGATATCAAATACAATGAGTTAAACTGTTTAATCAAGTTCCTATCTCTCCAAATCAGCATTAATTCCAAAATGTGTTATATAATGTCAAGACTTCTGAATAGTGTTAATCAGGTGAAAATTATCAGGTGAAAATTAAGGTGATCTGTCAAGGGACTGGCCAGGGATTGGCATACAATAGGGGGAATCCTCTCAATGAAATGGATAGAGACCTGGGTGGATTTGAGCAATAATTAGCATACAAAAAGAGGTCACCAGGGAGGACAGAATAGTTACACAGAAAAAGCAAGTCCAAGTTTGGAGGCAGGAGGTCATATATGAGTCAATTCCAAGATGTCACTAAAGGTGCAGGAATCCCAACAACTGGGTCAAACAATGAAGTGCATGAGGACCGACTAGACTGGATTATGAGTGATGTAAATCAAGAAATACCATGGAGTACTCTTCCTGATGCCTGGTTGGACACTGAGAAGGAATTTTATTGCTACTACCTTCTAGCTTCATTTATTTAGATATCATGGGCACTGTGATATGTTTCTTAAATCTAGGGTACCATAAGCAAATTATATATTATAATAGAGCCCTAAATTGATTTGGTCTATGACACAATACAATTTCTTGATCATATACTTGGAGGAATCAAAGTAGAGTAGTTAGCAGCACAGATCAGAAATACCTACCTTTACATCCAAATTCTGTCAATTTTTAGTTAATGTTACATTGAGAAGGTAATATTTCCTTCATTATCTTCAGTTTCTTTTTATAGAAAAAATTATCTCAAATTACTGTCTACATAAGATTTTACCACAGAGCTTAGGACATAGTAAAATCTCGATAAGTGGTTGTTGTTATTAGTGGTGTAACCCTTTGAGTTATGCCAAAATTTTGGAGGCCACCATTAAAAATATGTTAAAAGTGTAAAGAAAGAAAGGTTGAATCCTAAAAGAACAGGAGAAAATATGTGTTGCTAATCAAAGAGAAACATATATGTACATGTATATATATATATAATGATGGAGGGAGTTTGAAGGCTATAAAATTGAGAAGTAAACTTTTTATTTTTTAATTAGAATTGCTGTAATGGGTAGAAATAGAATCTGCTTTATGCAGTATGGAAAGTTCCTGGTGATAAAACAACTGTGGTATAAACCATGAATGAAGAGATAAAACACGAATGACACAAGCCAGATCATTCTAACTGACAGGGAACATAATAATAAGGCTAAATTTTCATGACCTTGTTAATTTTTCTATTGATAAAGCAAGAGTGGGAAAGGTAGAGATATCTAAAAGCATTTTTGGATGACAAGCAAGGATAAAAAATTGTCCAAGGTAGAATAATAATGGAACAAAAGCAGTTAGAATGAAAACATTTGTCATGGAAAATGGGAATGCTGGGGGAAAAAATAGAAACTTCAAGAGTGAGGTATAATAATTTATGATAATAGAGATTCACACAATATTTTCTGATTTGTGGTTGAAAAATGAGTAGTGCTACATTTTAAAGACTCAATAGGCCAGTAATACAGGTAGGAAAGATTGGGTTTTAGTAAAAAATGAATTTTGAAATATGGGGAGTTTTTTCCTCTGAGGACCAACTATTTGTATATGTCTCCAATGAATTTACTTTGATTAAAAGAAAATTCAATAGATAATACTTTGGATAAAATATGTGAAAAAAAGGGATCCCTGGGTGGCGCAGCGGTTTGGCGCCTGCCTTTGGCCCAGGGCGCGATCCTGGAGACCCAGGATCGAATCCCACGTCGGGCTTCCGGTGCATGGAGCCTGCTTCTCCCTCTGTCTGTGTCTCTGCCTCTCTCTCTCTCTGTGACTATCATAAATAAATAAACATTAAAAAAAAAAAAAAAAAAAAAAAAAAAAAAAAAAAAAAAAAAAAAAAAAAAAAAAAAAAAAAAAAAATATGTGAAAAAAAATTTCTGGCTCTGATGAAAAAAGGTCATCTCACAAATTTGCTACTACAACTTTCTAATGAAAAGCCCACATTAGGGATCCCTGGGTGGCTCAGCGGTTTGGCGCCTGCCTTTGGCCCAGGGCGCGATCCTGGAGACCTGGGATTGAATCCCATGTCAGGCTCCCAGTGCATGGAGCCTGCTTCTCCCTCTGCCTGTGTCTCTGCCTCTCTCTCTCTCTCTCTTTCTCTCTGTGACTATCATAAATAAATTAAAAAAAAGAAAAGCTCACATTAATATTTTTTGATATTTTTACTATGAGCTTGTTCCCCTGGAATTTTAGACAATGCATAGGTAGGGACTGCTCAGACGAAGCCAGCCTCAACATAGAAATCCCCACCAACATTGTATCTCAATTGCTATTATCTATAGCAAAGCCCTCTCTGGGAGAGTGGGCTGACCAGCTGCAGGTTTCTCTGAAAGAACCATGGGTGCTGCTTCTGTGGGATGAAGGCAATTCTTCTATGGAGGATATTCAATCACATGTCTCCCTAAAATTACCTTGTTTATGTTTTACCTGTGAAGTAAATACCACTGGGTTTTTATTTTGGAGGAATCGACTAATGGGAGTCAGGGAGTTGTGCTGAGTTGGCCTAGAGGGCCAGAACTCTGGAGTCGGGCCTATCTTTGAATCCTGTTTCTGCCATTGCCTTGTTGGATGCCTCACAGTTAGTTCTTCTGAGCCTCAGTTTTCTCATTCCTAAAATGGGGTGTAACACTTGCATCAAATAGTAATGGGAACAGGGCCTAGGAAGGGAAATACTCAATAAATGTTGACTATTATAATTATTACCTCAGTAGGACATCCCAGAAAATTCTCTACAACTTTGTGGTGGCTAGTAAGAGATGGTGGCAATAAGATGCTACTGAGGCACCGTTCTCTTTAACTTCCTTCACAAGTCAGAGCTTGCTGGTTTTTTATACCACAGTTCATTAAATGAAGGTTCCATTATATTCTAGAATCATAAGCATCTGGTAGAGACTTTAAGGGGCCACCAAGTTCACTTTCTTGTGGATTGTACTTGATTTATCCAAGACAAAGTTTCCCTTGGGGAACTTTTAAAGCCAAAGACAAAATTTCTTTCAAATAGCATTGTATCTAAAGGGACTTTGAGCATGACACTGTTGAGAGAACAGACACTGGGCTAAATCCTGCTTACTTTGTAACTTTGGTTATATGAGCTTCAGTTTTCTTAAATGAAGTAAAATCACAATCCCTATGGGCTTTGTGAATATTATTTAAGAAACAGTGCAATACCTATGCAAAATTTCTACCCAGTCAGAGCCAGTTCTCAGGAGAGGAAGAAATCAAAGACCTCTGTTTAATCAATGCCTGTTTGTCACTATTGTATCAATATCTCATGTAGCTCCTTCAAACCACTTAAGTATCTCTCAGATCATGCACTTAGTCTTCTTTTGCAGAAATCCTTTCGGCTTTATTAAATTTCTTATGAGTTCTAGATATTTGGTAATTCAACAAGCATCTGTCAGCCAACTACTACATGCTAGACAGTATTCTAAATGTTGGAGATATTACAGTGAACAGGACACATGAAGTTCCAGCTCTCATGGAGTTTCAACTTAGTGGAATAGAGGAATAATTTACAAGGAAACAAATAGGACAATTTCAAAGACAAAATACTATAAAAAATAAAATAGTGTAAGAGCAACTGGAGGAGATGGATGCTTTAGATTGGGTGGTTCAGAAATGTCTCTCTGTGAGAGTGGCATCTGAACCAACGACTGGGTCCAACAAGGTAGGGATCTGGTATGATCCAAGCCGAAGATGTGATGCAAAACCATGAGACAGGGATGAGCTTGATGTTTCTGAGGAAAAGAAAGAAAGCCTGTCTCTTCAGTCTGCCGTAACACAATACTGTAGGCCATGTGGCTTAAACACCAGAAATTTGTTTTCTCATAGTTCTGGAGGCTTAGTGGTCCCAGATAAAGGTGTCAGTGAGAGAGGACTTATGCTGAGGCCTCTTTTCCTGGCTTGTAGATTGTCAGCATCTCACTGTGTGCTCATAGGACCTCTTCTTTGTGGGTGTGTGGAGATCTTTCTTCTTCCTCTTCTTACATAGCTTCCAATCCTATCGGATTAGGGACCAACATTTACGATGTCACGTAACCTTGATTATGTCCTAAAGGCCCAATCTTCAGATGTAGTCACATTGGAGGTTAGAGTCTCAACATCTGAATGTGGGGGAGGAGGGACTACATCAGTCCACAGTAGCTAGTAAGGCATAATAAGGGAGTGACTGTTACAAGATATAGATGTACAAGTAGACAGGCTAGTGCAGAGTCTTCTAGACTGCTCTAAGGAGTCTGATTTTATTTTAGGTTGTAGGAACTCCTTGGAAGGTTTGTAAAGCATATTAAAATGTGACTTAAATTTTCAAAAAAATTACTCTGGTGGCTCTTTGGGGTATAGAATATAAAGAAGAAAGAGTATAAGCAAAAAAACTAGTTTGAAGGCTATTTTCACAGCCCAAAGGGGAACTCATGGTAGTTTTAAAGGGGACTGTGATAAGCAGGATGGCATAGCAATCGAAACTGGTATATATCATAGTAGAGTGGTCCCCTCTAATAGATGGATGGAGGAGAATTATAAGAGAAATAGAAGTAAAAAAAAAATCTCAATTTTAACTATTAGCTACTGAGTGGTTAGAGATACCTATTTGCTTAAATGGAGAAAATTGAGGGGTGCCAGGGTGGTTCAGTTGGTTGAGCATCCAACTCTTGGTCTGGGTCAGGTCATGATCTCAGGATCCTGGGATGGAGCCTTCAGGAGGGCTCAACACTCAGCACAGAGTCTGCTTGTCCCTCTCCCTCCCCCTCTGCTCTTCCTCTCACTCATGCTCTCTCTCTCTCAAATAAATAAATCAAATCTTTTTAAAAATCAAATATAATAAAATAAATGGAGAAAATTAGAAAAGAGCAGCTTCAGATTGAGTAGACTTGAATCCAGAGTTTTATTTTGTAGTTGTTGAGGTGCCCTCCTAGATATTCAAGTATAGATGTCAAATAAGCAGTTGGATTTACAAATATTGAGTTGTCAGGATTAATGTTAACAATTTGAGAGTCAGCTATGTAGATAGTATTTAAACCCATTGGACTAAATGAGACTCCCTAAAGAGAAAGTTTAGATTAAAACAAAGATTCTCAGAATTGAACCTCAGGATGTAATAACATTTCAAAACCTAGCAAAAGAGGAGGCACCAAAGATAATCCAGAGTCACTGTTTAGACGGGGAAAAAAAAAAAAAAGAAAAAGAAAAGAAACAAAAACAAAAACAAAAAACAGAAGACTGTGGTGTTGTGGAAGCTGAGAAAAAGTAAACTGTCAGGAAGGGAATTGTCACTTGGGATGCTGAAGAGAAGGTAAGATGAGGACAAAATGTGACTATTGTATCTGATAACATGGAAGTGATTGGTGACCTCAGGTAGTAGAGTTTCAATGGAGTAGCATTGATGGGAATTGAAAAAAAGAATAGAAACTAATGTCTTTCAACCCTGGATTCATCTTAGAATTACCTATGGAACTTTGGAAGTTATCGGTAGTCTAATCCTAAACCAGTCTAATCTCAAATCAGTTAAACCAGAGCTTCTGGGAGGGAGGAAAGGTATAGAGGAAAGAGCTTACTTAGCAGTATTTTTAGAGCTTGGAGTATTTTAAGAGTTCCTCAGGAATTCTAATATGCTGCCAGCATTGAGAAATGCTTTTGTCAAATGTTTCCTTCCAGAAGTTATTTTGTGTGTATGAAAGAAGGTGACAGCATGGCATGAAAAGTGTCTCTTGTTATTGTAGTTTTGACTGTATTTTTTATCAAAAATACTTAGAGGGTATGTATGAAAATGATCTAGCAGAAAGGGAGAAGTTAATGATTAAGGCTAGATAGGCAATAGTAAGAAGAGTAAGTCCTTGAGGAGGCCAAATGGACCCAAAACTGTATAATTTCAGGTATCTTATCTTCTGTTAGCAGGAGTAGACATTTTTTATCTTCTACCGTGCAGGAATTCATTTTGCCTGACTTGCAGCTGTAGTCTGATCCTGAGTGGAGAGAAGATATGAAACATGTCCTTAGGTTTAATAAACAATTTCATTTTCTTTTCTTTCCTTTTTTTCTTTTTTTTAGAGACAGAGAGAGCATGTGAATACAAGTGGCGGGGGGAGAGGCAAAAGAAGAGGGAGAGAGAATCTCAAGTAGGCCTTCATGCTCACCATGGAGCTTGAGGCAGGGCTGGATCTCACAACCCTGAGATCACGACCTGGTAGAAATCAAGAGTTGGACGCTCAACCAACTGAGCCACCCAGGCATCCCCAAACAAACTCATTTTCAAAAACAATTTTATAAACCTGCCCATAATTTTTCATATCTTCTATTTTCATAATGATTAGAAAAGATAGTCCTCATACATGTTAGTGCTTTCATTAAATGTTTATTTCCCATAGAAACATTAATCTTTGGGGGTCATTGTGATCAAAAGCTTGGCAAAACATGTCTAGAAATACTCACATATCCCATATTTAGGTAGAATGAACAATTTATTCAAACAGCTTATCAAGGGCAGCCCCGGGTAGCTCAGCTGTTTAGCACCACCTTCAGTCCAGGGCCTGATCCTGGAGAACGGGGATCGAGTCCCAGGCGGGGCTTCCTGCATGGAGCCTACTTCACCACCCTCTGCCTGTGTCTCTGCCCCCACCCCCTCTGTCTCTCTCTCTCTGTCTCTCATGAATAGATAAATAAAATCTTTAAAAAAAAAACACAGAGCTCTTCTAGATTTAAAAGAGTAGGTTTAAGTGCTTACACCTGACATAGACAAATACAGTAACAAAATGGAACTCTATTGTTCAAAATCATATTCAATACATTATTATAACATAGTAGAAAGGAAGAGATGCTTTCATCAAGACTGGAGTATATACAAGACTACTTTTTGGTAATTCAGTTCAGACATTTTTGAGAAGATTCTAAAGTTTAATGGCTTTATAAAAAGCAAATAAGCCCCTTTTTTTGGATTACAAGAAAGTTACTTGGGTTTACACAAAATGGTAAACTTGCACATCCATTCCAAATTCAAAACATATAAAAACAGCAAATTGAGTGAGATTTTATAGTCACACTAACTTGAAGTTCATCTAGACAGAAGAATAGAACTTACTCAGACTAATAATCCAGGGGGCCTAAAGATCTTAGGGTTTGGAAAACTTCACTATTTCTTCTGCTTTGCTGA